>NC_054707.1:24098138-24235638 GCF_016097555.1 Gigantopelta aegis
GGTGGACAATAAAGTGTTTAAACATTTACTTTTCGGGTCCCTATCTGGGGACCACGGGTTCGGCTACCCCTTTCGGTTGTAGACTTTTGCTGGTACTAAGAGTCTATTAATAATTTTCTAGAAGGCCGAAATTACCATAAACCAGACCGACTTGGCTCGCACAGAAATCCCAAACTAACAAATAAAAAAACTACACATTTATTCGAGAGAGTACAAACATAACAAATATGTATGGTAGTCCTCTAAGATCCATATATGAATTGACTACCACTAAATAAATAAATTTACACCCACATATCCATACAAATAAATACTTATATTTAAGGACGTGTATGAATGTGTCGTGGATAATCCCGACAAAGAGAATATTCGCGGAATTAAATTTACATCTGCAGGACAGCCCACACCAAATAATTAGACTACACCTTACACGATTACCCATCCATGCCGGTGTACACGAACTCCCGTTAAATCATGTATATTGGACAGCCCCCATTAAAGTTTAAACAGGTTTTCATTCCACGTCGCATACAGTGAAGCCTATTTCATTACAGTATTCGCTATTGGACATACCATCAGTTTTCTCATTACCATTCCAAAACAACTGGGCTTTTAATATTTTAATAAAGATATTACAACAAATATAGTTCTGGTGACAACGTAGTACAATTCTTGCATACATAATTATGTATTTTGAAACACGGAAATAATGTTATGAAAATAATGTGTAAAAGTTACCTTTACTTATGTTAGACTCGAAATAGCCGTAGTTTGAAATATTAATTTCTTCTACTTTTTTAAAAACATGAAATATCTTTTGTTTTCAAAATAAAATTACCGCCTTTTCGTGACCAGCATTCGAAGCTGGGTTATTGCGGCCACAAAGCAAATATATTAAATTCTTACGAAGTAAATATAGCTACTCAATCCGTTAGTTGTTCATTGAAGGCATATTGTATTCAATATAATGTATATATACAAAAATATTCCGCACAAGTTATCTAACCTACGAGGCACTCTCCTAATTCCAAACATTAAATTACACAGTAATGGCGGAAAACATTTTAAAAAAATCAATCAATCAATCAATCAATAAACTAAACGTTATGAGAAACGATTCAATGAACTGAAAGAACAGAAAAAGAAAACAAATAGAAGTAATTGATAGTTTAACAGTATTCATTATTAACACTTTATCTTCTGTTTATACTATTGGTTGCCTGACAAATTCACACTATGAATTATGACAAACGTCTAATTATCACATGACAGACTACCAATACCTGTGGTTTAAAATTTAACACAAATAATGGAAAACAATTTAACATATTATTCACTACAATTAATTAACTTTATTTCAATTCAATTAAAGTTAAAATATAATATTTTAAATGCCATGACTATAATAAATTATACTTCAATTACCTTTAATTGGATTGAATTGAACTGAAATGAATTTTAACTGTTTACTCTGATACAAATAGTATATATTTAATATTTTGGTATAACGTTAAAACAACAGATTGGTAAGCACTGTACTTGAAGCAAAATGTCATCTATTTTCATATAGGCCCAATTAGCTGTATGAACCGATTTATCTAATACTACTTTATTTTAATAAAAGCTAATAAAGCTTGGTGCAAATATCACAGTATGACAGTAGATATAGAAAATAGAACGCGTCCGTCTCTTTTCGCAGACATAAGGTCTCACTATACAGATGTCATCTGCCACTGAAATCCATGTTAAACTGCCCAACTTCAAACGAAGATTGCCGATAGAACGGGTTCTCACTGGCACTAACAACATACACCACAGCGAACATACATTATATAAGCATATATTTTCACTCCAAAATTAAGAACATTTCCTTCTTAGTTTTTTGCTATATGACCGCATCTGGCTGTAGTACCGGTCCGAACAGGTGGTTCATTAACCGATTCACTCCAGCTGTCTCTTGCGCTATACACCCATGTCCCAAAAGGTCAATGCACAATATTACAACATGACATGGGAAAAATTCATCCAGAAGGCAGAGACAGAAAGGGACAGACAAGGGAAGACAAGAGATGAAAGGGCAGGAATAGGAGGATGGAGGGGACAGACAGACAGACAGACAGAGGGAGACAAAGACAGACAGAAATATAAATACGAACAGAAAGATTGACGAGAACAAAAATACTGCTTTGCCGTGACCAGGATTCGAACCTGGGTTATTGCGGCCACAACGCAAGGTACTAACCACTATACGATCACGGCCACGAAGCAGACATATTAAATTGTAACACAGTAAATCGAGCTACTCAGCTTGTCGGTTGACCGACAAATTCAGACCATAAAATACGAGCAACTTCTAATTTATCACATTCTACCCATAGCAACCGTTTTCACTTTGAATATATTATTATTATTTGATGTTGCGGTTTACAGTTTAACACAAATAATGAAATAAAATTTAACATAATATTAATTTCAACCCATTAAGTTCAACTCAATTCAATTCAATTTAAATATGATATACTTTAAATGATTGGGCTTCATACTAAATTATATTTAGATTTTACTAAACTTAACTAATTGAAGTGAATAAATTAAAGTGAACTGAATTTCTATTTTTAATCTGATCGGCCTACATGTAATATATATTCAATAGATGCGTATAACGTATAACTATAGCCTTTTTGGCACTTGAATTAACACAAAATTGAAATTGTTTTGCTTAAGACAAAAACAATTTCTTTTAATGTCAGATCTTATCATACATGTCCAATTAGGTGCATAAACCGATTGATCTATGATTACTTTATTTTAAGAAAACCTGATTGAGCTTGGTCCAAATATCAGAGTGTATGAGAGTAGATACTGAAAAGATAACGTGTCCATCCCTTATTGACAGACAGAAAGAGACAGAGAAGGAGAACACAGAGGCAGAGAGGGACAGACAAGAGGAGACAAGAGATGAAATGACAGAAATAGGAGGATGGAGGGGACAGACAGAGGGAGACAAAGACAGACAGAAATATTAATAAAGACAAAAAGATTGACGAGAACAAAAATACTGCTTTGCCGTGACCAGGATTCGAACCTGGGTTATTGCGGCCACAACGCAAGGTACTAACCACTATACGATCACGGCCGGAAAGCAGAGATATTAAATTGTTACAAAGTAAATCGAGCCACACAGTCTCTAGGCTCAATGAAAAACCGGTAATGGTTAAATATGCACCAATTTTAATTGTAGTGCATTTTTGCTTAAATGTTTATTATTGTTATTACTCGGTATGTTGTTATTATAAAATAATATTTTGTTTAACAAACTAGGGAGATAATTTCTGACATATGGAGTCCTGTTAGAAGTTCAACAAGTGCCGCTAGATTAACAAACCAGCGGTGGACAATAAAGTGTTTAAACAGGTTTTCATTCCACGTCGCATACAGTGAAGCCTATTTCATTACAGTATTCGCTATTGGACATACCATCAGTTTTCTCATTACCATTCCAAAACAACTGGGCTTTTAATATTTTAATAAAGATATTACAACAAATATAGTTCTGGTGACAACGTAGTACAATTCTTGCATACATAATTATGTATTTTGAAACACGGAAATAATGTTATATGATTCTGCAAGTAAGGTTTTGATTGGTGGACATGAGCTCCAACTGGCTGCTGTTAGATCCACATGTAATAGTGGAGCTAATTTTAATTAGATTGTGGAGTGGGGTGTAACCATTAGAAAAAGGATATCTGAGTTTGCGCTGAGCCCCCGAAAGGAGTAGGTCTGATGGGGGATGGGAGGGGACGACGCAACATGCTCCCCCAGAAAAAAAATTTCAATATAGGCCTAGGCCTAGAGACATATCAATTATATACTATGATTTAGGCTATTGGGGAATTGAACGTAAACCAAGAAACAAAAAGGAACACGTGTAATATTAGATACACGTGGGTGAAATCATTAAGTAATGCAAAATCGGAAGATGTTTTACCCCTCCCCTCCGCCTCCTTCTCTCCGCCACCATCCCGAAATTAAAACTTTTTTATAATTTTTTAAAAATAAAACATCCCCTCAGTTCTTCCAAGAGGAGGATGTGCAGTAACATCCATTTATTCGGTCCGCAGAAATAGTTATGCAGAGGAGGCTTGGGTTGCGATTTTGTTTAATCTGTGGTTCCCACAGAGATTAAAACAAACGAGAAGGAAATGAATAAATCTTTTGTTCAGTATATTTGTAGTGACGTAAGTTTTTTCATAAATAGTTATGAGACTATGGGTGTGAGGAAACAATGACTTTGCTTATTTTGGAATCATTTTTAAACTACAGTATTAAAACATTAAACGTTTAAAATGACAAAACGTGTACAAATCTAATTCCTCTCCTACATTAGGCATCGAATTCTGTTCCGTTCCATTCCATTCCTGTCCGCGTTTTACAAACACCCTCTGATGTCTACCACCACGTCCGCCTAAGTGACCGTGACGTACGTCTGTTGCCTTGTCAATCGTTTGATGACAATCGAAACGTTACAGATTTCTGTATGCAATTACAATGAAAAGACTTAAAAAAGTGTTAAGGTTTAATAAAGAGAAGAAAAAAGGTCATTCAAGTGACAATGCGAGCCAAAATAACAGGTATCAATGTTAGAAACTAACCATTAGTTACAAACGAACATATGTGAATCTTCCAAGCATAGACATAACACAGAACTCGGAAACTGAAAGTGTAACCGTTGGTCTATACATTAGTATTAAATTTTGTTTTAAACAAAAGCATTGTTTGTTCGAGACAGTATACGGTATTTATGTTGTTGGTTTGGTTTTGTATATTTCATTTGTTTGAGTTTTATATTTATTTATTTTATTTATTTTATTCATTTATTGTTGGTATGTACACGCGCGCGTGTGAAAACAGACATGAACATCCATAGGGACCAAGGGAGCACTTATCTCCCTTGGATCTGGACCTGAATTTCTTATGTAGGACCTATGTATACTAGTATTTGTCAATCAACGTATATGTTTAAAATAATAATTGGCATATACCAGCATAATGAATTTGACTTGATGCTGGAAACAAAGTGTTCCAGAGGAGCATGCACCAGACCTCCTTAAGAGCACTTGTCGCGCCCCTCTCCTAGTCACACCTATTGTTTTTCCCACCACCTTTAATATTTACCTGTCGCTCCATAACACGACTCACAGTATGCCCCACCCCCAGTTAAAGACGGACTATCCCATGCTATGCTTAGAAACTAGAGCGCCTTCCGCATTCGGTTTGAGTCAGGCAATTCCTAATGAGCGTACCCCTGAAATGTTCAAGCCCATAGGATTGGGGGGTGGGGGTGGAGGAATCTATGTCTCCCCACTTAAGGGTGAAAATGTACTCTTTTTTTTTTTTTTTGCTTTCTATATAAATAAAGATAAAGCCGTGGGTTGTACACCCCCTCTCCAGCAGATATTGTGCCACCCCCCCCCCCCCACCCCCCACACACACTCCAGATATCGTTTATACGGGCATGTTCGCCTAACCGTGCCTAGGCTATACTTTATTATGTGCCAACATGTCTTGTGCGTCCCTCGAAACATTCCCGTGGACACTCAATATTAATTTAAAACAGTTGATACCTACATGTACAATCTAATTAAAATTAGCTGCACTATTACATGTGGATCTAACAGCAGCCAGTTCTAGCTCATGTCCACCAATCAAAACCTTACTTGCAGAATCATGCCAGTGATTTGAAAATAATTTTAAAACATTCCAAATTATCCTGAGTGTCACGGGGATTCTATAATACCCGTAACCGAATAAAACACGATTGTCCAAATATCTCTCCTAACTGTATATCTATTAGATCTCTCTGTAACGGGTAGTTCAAAACCGCTTTGGCTCGTCTAGGTATGATCAGAGATACGATCTTATATCAAGTATATATTATTATAGCACGTTTAGTTCACTAGAAAACACAACAAAAACACAATACACTTTGGAATCTGTATTAACCTACGCTGACAAATGTACTGCCGCAGTAGTTAATTAATAACAACAATAATAACAACCCAGAACTGATCATTTAATTAGTTAATCTCTAGGTGTCTAGTTTACACAATATGCTAATCACTTCACCGTGACACAACACCCACACGTGTAATAATTGAGAAACGCTTCTAGGGGAACTTAATTAATAAAGGAATTACAACACTATTCCTAACTGGTTAATTTTTAATTAACCCTTAACTACTCATTCAGTAACCTTGTAACACAGAATTAATACTGGTACCTATCACAATAAAGACAATAACCTACAGTTTACCTAGGTCTTTTAGGATGACTGGCTAAGCTTTATATTACCAAATACTCGTATAATGTTAGAACAAAAAGTCTACGATTTACTTCGTCAGATGACCGAAGACACTGTCTAAAGAATATTGGTATAATACAGTATTAAAATATTTAAAAGTCACATCAATCACATCAAGGTTATACAACAGAGCAGAAATAATATATAATTACCAGTCCGGACGGACAACGTTCCCCCGGGATACCTTCCTATGGTTCTCTTCATAACTCTAAAATTCTAGCTATTTATTATAAAATCAGAATATCGCCTGGGGGTACAAGGCGGTCCTCCCCCTATCATCTGATATATCCCCAACTCCCAGAGACGCATTTTTCTCTTTGATCGCCAGACTTACTGACGCCTTGGTCGCCAAAGATTCCATGGTCGCGCGGAGGTATTACATAACTAGTTGCCCACCTGGCTAAGTGCATTTGGAACTGCACACGGCCTTCTAAAACAATTAATATCGCCACAGGCGAAAACAAAATTAAGAGCATGTTCCGTCACACTGAGGGTATACGACATGTTTCATGTGAATTACTGGCATGATTCTGCAAGTAAGGTTTTGATTGGTGGACATGAGCTCCAACTGGCTGCTGTTAGATCCACATGTAATAGTGGAGCTAATTTTAATTAGATTGCTACATATAGAACTGAATGTTAGGATCATTATGTGGTGTGTTACCCGTCTAATGAGATTTAATGAGAGTTGCTTCCCTTTTTGAAGTAAAGCGGGTAATTATTTCAAACATCTGGCGGTGTGATACCCTGGCGAAAAGTTTACCATCAGTTTCTGTCAGAGAGGGTACGACAGGTAAAATTGCATGTAATATCTTGGAAATTAAAGGATACATTTATTTATTTATTTGTTTATATTTTTAGACAGATTATCCGATTTGTTGTCGTCTGCATCAAGCATGTTGTTCATTTGTGAGGTTTCACCACAATTCAGGAACATTTTCATCAACAATAAAGTTCAGAAAGTAGCCTAAGTATCTAACTAGAAAAATTTACAATCCCGTAAAACTGTTAATTTTACTAAGTCGGTTTTGTTTATACCATACTGATATTGTGTCCACATGACTCATAGAAATTGACTTAAAATGGAAGATGAATTAACATTGTGTCACATGACCTCTCACGTGGCAGACCAAATCATTTAATTTTTTATGATTTGTAAGCCCCGTTAGAATTTATTTTCAATTATTATATTCGATCTGCAAAAGGTATGCTACATTTTTGTGCCTTTATTGTGGTGAATAGTATTCATAATCCATTCATAACAATTGTAAATAATTTTGAGTGTATAAATTGTGTTAAAGGAGAGGACAATTAAGGCATTTGGCCTGGTATGCATATTTAACGATATATAATGCACATTATTGCTTAATATCAACACGTATAATCGTATAGTTAATTAATAAAACGGTTAAATGTGACGGCTATTATATATAACGGGCGCAGCCATTTTGTATTATCTCAGTGAGTACGCCCACTGGCGAGCTGGTGGTTACGTAATACTTAACACGTCACGTCAGGAATGAGCCTTAGAACTAGAGAAACACAATCTACCTGGTTTTTGCGGGATGATAAATAGTCATACATTGCAATGTTCTGTAATAATACACATCCCAGTAAGCCAGTAATAAGTATATCCAGTACTATATATATTATTATTCAATACAAAATAAAATACTATTGTCAAAGCGGCTACACAACAAGTCGAAACAATTAACAATGTTTTGCCCATGCATTAACCTACGTACTGAAATGATACACCGAGTGTTTTCTTAAATAATTGGTCTATGCTGTTAGTTGCTTCTACCTGTAATTCCTGATTGGCAGGTGTGTATTTGATTGGTAACCAGACGAGCCAATTAATTGACGCTGTCTAGACACAAAAATACATACCGGTATTGTGGAATATTACCTGTCGCCCCTAAAATTGTAATGGACATGGTTTATTACTGTAAATAGTTCTGTAAAACTATTGATCAAGTAGACTTTTCCATCTAAAACCACAGAACTGACCAATTACGTAGTCCCAAAAGAAAAGAAAAATTATCACTTGGGTATCGTGGGTTGTCGTTTTTGCTCCAACGTAGCATATCAATAGGCCTAATAGTGTACATTTTTCCTTTGGATTATTAAACAGAGAAAAATACTATAACCCCATTTTGTTCCGTTAATGCAACTTGAAATATATTTAGTCAAATAGTTTATTATATTATTACGCCATTTATGCTGTTTTACAAGTCAGGTTGATCAAAGAGAAGCGCCTTGTCGAAAATTACTGCTTTTGTTTACACTGTACATACAGGAGATGGTTAGGAGCTGACGTCACTTCGCCCCAAGCTATCCCACCGGACGTCATAAAAACGAAACAAAATGGCTGCCCCCAGTTAGCAGGAATAATCATGTTTTTTTATTAACTCTAAAATTACGCGTTTTTCATTTGCTAAAGTGTCAGTATGGGTTGGTGGTCCGGGTATGCATCTTTCCAACACATAAGGCTCTTGTTTGAGTTGACCCTACCTTTAAGAATCAATTCATTAAACAAAATCTATTTTACAAACTATTCACTGCTTTGTACATAATGCCTATCACAAACTAATTAAAATTAGCTCCACTATTACATGTGGATTTAACAGCAGCCCGTTGGAGCTCATGTCCAGTTGACCTTTCATTTGACCAATCAAAACCTTACTTGCAAAATCATGCCAGTGATTTGAAAAGAATTTGAAAACATTCGGTTTTATGCCGAGGGTGTACGAAATGATTCGGGTGAATTACGAAGTATGCCGGAAATTAATTTGAATATAAAATTTTATATAAAATTTGTTTCAAGACGAAAAAAAACAACCCGTGATAGTATAGCCATAAAATTTGTTTATACTAGTATACAATCCAGACTTTATTACTGCACTCCCCCCACCCCCCACCCCCCTCGTTTGTTCAATGTTGAAATAGACCCAACAAGTTTGCCTATTGCATAAATAGTCTTGACCGATATTTTTAGAATTTGTATGCTCCCGAATAACGTTATAAAAGGCGAAGTGTAATTGGTCGATATTTAAATTGTTATTTATAGATGAAATGTCACCTGCACATTGGAGTCAACGCAATGCTGTTAGATCTACTGGTGAGACCAGTAGAGCTAATTTTAATCAGATTGTGCCTAACAGTATTGACATCAAGTGTTAGAGATGGGTGGTGGTAAACCGCGGACCGGTCGAGAACGCTTGACAAACTGAATTTTTCCTTAAAAACAAACAAAACAACTAAGTGTTCGTCAACTGTGCATAGTTAGCAAACATATTATGTTTCATGTAGTGGCCTTAAAATAGAAAATGACGAACCGCACGATACATTTTGCAAACGCATGCGCCTGAACGCAGTTGCAGGTTTTCCTGTTTACTGGAGGGTGCTTCATCTTTGTTTAATACAATGGATTTGTTTTACGTCCACATTGTTGATTTTTCATGTTACCAGATTACAATCTATTTTGTTTCATGTATCGTAGCTGAAAAAATGTAGAATAGTATTTTCCGTAAATATCGTATTCATGTTTTTGTCGTTATGTGAACGCAGTTTGGGATGTCGATGGTACATGAAATGCAGTGTCCAATTTCAAAAGATTTCAAACCCATGTAGCTAACTAGGGGATAATTTTTACCAATCTGACTGAAATCGGCTCTATGGTCTACCAGTAAATCGGACAGCATTGCATGGACACCCATGTCTAGGTGACATTATAATTTTATCTGTAAATAAACGTTTATTAAAATATCGAGCACGTGAGAGCATGACATAATAGGTCAAGGTCATGACATAATAAATCGAGCACTCGAAATAATATTCTAAATGTTTGAAATCTTTAAAGTAAGAAAAATAAGTGTCCTAAATATACTATGGTGGTATATTTTAGACATTGTTTTCTTACAGGTCAGTTTAGGTCATAATGTTTAATATGCACATTCAGTTGTAGTGGACGCCTGTCATGGGCGCAGGTTCTTGCATGAGCAAGCCCTTGCGTCCATGACAGGAAGTGGAGGGGGAGGGGAAGGCGGGATTCTCGCTTACAACTTAGCACTTAAGGAGCACTGAAAACCGGTTGTTGTGGCTGAGGTAAACAAGGTGAAAGAGGCGGAGATTAATTTCAAAAATATTTCTCAGTAGGAGAATTAAGCCAAAAAGTTTAATTGGTTTTTTTTCTCCATTATGTCCGAAACATTCCTGGTGACTGAATGCTAATTTTGAACAGTTTGGCCGAAAGTTAAAAGTTTATCGGATTGGAGCTGATGTCAATCAGATTGTTTTTGTTAAGAAAGCCTCAAAATTATTTTCTGGCAGAAAGCATGTCCACGAATCATCTGCCGTTAGCCACATATTCTCTGGTCATCTACCATTATAGTCTTGGGACCACCAGTCTCGCCTCCCTACCTATCATCAGCCAGGAGAGTGACACACTGGATGACTAGAGGTAGACAATAACCTGACTATTACATTCATAAATGGACATAATTTCTAGTGATTTTTTGTGATTATATAGTTGTATATATATTTTCAATTTTTCTCAAAAGCTCCAAACACATGGTATTTTTTCATAAATATATTAAAGGCATTTTAGACAGAGTAGAGCATTTTTACTTATTATATGCATGATAAAAAAGAAAACAATGTCACATTATGTTTTTAGCAGGAATTTATTTGTAACTTATATATATTTCCTTTTTTCTCAAGGTCTGTGCGACCAACAGCTCCTGAACCAGCACAAGGCGATGGTCAAGAAATTGCTTCTGATTCCAAAATCCAAGAAGCAGATAAGGATTTCAGGCTCCAAGAAACAGCTACTGTTTCGAAAATCCAGGATACAGCCACTGATTCCAAAATGCAAGAATTAACATCTGATTCCAGGCTCCAAGATACAGCTAGTGTTTCGGAGGTCAAAGAACCAGCTTTCAATGCCAAGGTCCAAGAAACAGCCATCGATTCCAAGGTTCAGGAAGCGGCTTCGGATTGTAACATTCAAGAAATGGCTTCACATTCCAAAATCCAAGAAGCAGACACCAATTCCAAGGTCCAGGAAACAGATACCGATTGCAAGGTTGAAAAAACAACTTCTGATTTCAAAGTCCAGGAAACCGCCATTGATTCAAAGATCCAAGAAATGGATTCTGATTCCAGGGACCAAGATATAACTACTGCTTTCAAGGTCCAGGAAACCGCTCCTGATTTCACACACCACAAAACAGCTATCGATTCCAAGACCCAGGAAACAGTTACTGGTAGCAAGGTCCAACAAATGGCTTCTGATTCCAAAATCCAAGAATCAGACACCGATTCCAAGGTCCAGGAAACAGCTACTGGGTGCAAAGTCCAAGAAATGGATTCTGATTCCAAGGTCGAAAAACCAGCTACCGATGCCACGGTCCCAGAAACAGCTACTGGGTGCCAAGTCCAAGAAATGGATTCTGATTCCAAGGTCGAAGAACCAGCTACCGATGCCACGGTCCCAGAAACAGCCACTGATTCCAAGATCTATGAAACAGCTATGGATTGTAAGGTTCAAGAAATGGCTTCTGATTCCAAAATCCAAGAATCACACACCAATTCCAAGGTCGAAGAACCAGCTACCGATGCCACGGTCCCAGAAACAGCCACTGATTCCAAGATCCATGAAACGGCTATGGATTGTAAGGTTCAAGAAATGGCTTCTTATTCTAAAATCCAAGAACCAGACACCGATTTCAAGGTCATGGACACAGATACTGATCGCAAGGTCCAAGAAATGGCTTCTGATTCCAATGTTGAAGAACCAAATACCAATGCCACGGTCCAAGAGACAGCCACCAATGCCGAAGTCCAAGAAACTTCCACCGATTGTAAGATCCAGGAAATAGCTACTGATTGTAAAATTCACGGAATGGCTTCTGATTCCATGGTCGAAGAACCAGCTACCGATGCCACGGTCGAAGAAACAGGAACCGATTCCAAGATCCAGGAAACAGCTACTGATGGTAAGGTTCAAGAAATGACTTCTGCTTCCAAACTCCAAGAATCGGACACCGATTCCAAGGTCCAAGAAACAGCCACTGATTCCGAGGTGCAGGAAAGTGCTTCTGATAGTAAGTTTCGTGAAATGGCTTGTAATTCCAAGATCCAAGAAGCAGACACTCATTTCAAGGTCCAGGAAACAGCTACTGATTTCAAGGTCAAAGAACCAGCTACCGATGCCAAGGTCCAAGAAACAGCTACCGATTCCAAGATTCAGGAAACAGCTACTGAATGTAAGGTTCAAGAAATGGATTCTGATTTCAAAGTCCAGGACACCGCCATTGATTCAATGATCCAAGAAATGGGTTCTGATTCCAGGGTCCAAGATATAACTACTGGTTCCAAGGTCCAGGAAACCGCTCCTGATTTCACAGACCAAAAAACAGCTATCGATTCCAAGACCCAGGAAACAGTTGCTGATAGGAAGGTCCAAGAAATGGCTTCTGATTCCAAAATCCAAGAATCGGACACCGATTCCAAGGTCGCAGAACCAGCTACCGATGCCACGGTCCCAGAAACAGCCACTGATTCCAAGATCAAGGAAACAGCTATGGATTGTAAGGTTCAAGAAATGACTTCTGATTCCAAAATCCAAGAATCGGACACCGATTTCAAGGTCGCAGAACCAGCTACCGATGCCACGGTCCCAGAAACAGCCACTGATTCCAAGATCAAGGAAACAGCTATGGATTGTAAGGTTCACGAAATGACTTCTGATTCTAAAATCCAAGAACCAGACATCAATTTCAAGGTCATGGACACAGATACTGTTCACAAGGTCCAAGAAATGGCTTCCGATTCCAATGTTGAAGGACCAGCTATCAATGCCAAGGTCCAAGAGACAGCCACCGATGCCGAAGTCCAAAAAACCGCCACCGATTGTAAGATCCAGGAAACAGCTACTGATGGTAAGCTTCAAGAAATGACTTCTGCTTCCAAACTCCAAGAAGCAGACACCGATTCCAAGGTCCAAGAAACAGTATCTGATTCCAGGGTCCAAGATATAACTACTGGTTCCAAGGTCCAGGAAACCGCTCCTGATTTCACAGACCAAAAAAAAGCTATCGATTCCAAGACCCAGGAAACAGTTACTGATAGGAAGGTCCAAGAAATGGCTTCTGATTCTACAATCCAAGAACCAGACATCAATTTCAAGGTCATGGACACAGATACTGTTCACAAGGTCCAAGAAATGGCTTCCGATTCCAATGTTGAAGAACCAGCTATCAATGCCAAGGTCCAAGAGACAGCCACCGATGCCGAAGTCCAAAAAACCGCCACCGATTGTAAGATCCAGGTAATAGCTACTGATTGTAATGTTCACGAAATGGCTTCTGATTCCATGGTCGAAGAACCAGCTACGGATGCCAAGGTCGAAGAAACAGCCACCGATTCCAAGATCCAGGAAACAGCTACTGATTGTAAGGTTCAAGAAATGACTTCTGCTTCCAAACTCCAAGAAGCAGACACCGATTCCAAGGTCCAAGAAACAGCATCTGATTCCAGGTTCCATGATATAGCTACTGATTCAGAAGTCAAAGAATCAGCTACCAATGACACGGTTCAAGAAACAGCCACTGATTCCGAGGTCCAGGAAAGTGCTTCTGATAGTAAGTTTCGTGAAATGCCTTCTAATTCCAAGATCCAAGAACCAGACACCCATTTCAAGGTCCAGGAAACAGCTACTGATTTCAAGGTCATCGAACCAGCTACCGATGCCACGGTCCTAGAAACAGCTACTGATTCCAAGATCCAGGAAACAGCTACTGAATGTAAGGTTCAAGAAATGGATTCTGATTTCAAAGTCGAAGAACCAGCTACCGATGCCACGGTCCCTGAAACAGCTACGGATTGTAAGGTTCAAGAAATGGCTTCTGATTCTAAAATCCAAAAACCAGACACCAATTTCAAGGTCATGGACACAGATACTGATCGCAAGGTTCAAGAAATGGCTTCCAGTTCCAATGTTGAAGAACCAGCTATCAATGCCAAGGTCCAAGAGACAGCCACCGATGCCGAGGTCCAAGAAACCGCCACTATTTGCAAGATCCAGGAAATAGCTATTGATTGCATGGTCCACAAAACGGCTTCTGAATCGAAGGTCGAAGAAGTAGCTACCGATGTGAAGGTCCATGAAACAGCCACTGATTGCAAGGTAAAAAAAATGGCTTCTGATTCCAAGGTCGAAGAACCAGCTACCAATGCCGAGGTCCAAGAAACAGCCACCAATTCCAAGATCCATGAAACAGCTACTGATGGTAAGGTTCAAGAAATGGCTTTTGGTACCAAACTCCATGAAGCTGACACCAATTCCAAGAACCAAGAAACAGCATCTGATTCCAGGTTCCATGATATAGCTACTCATTCAGAAGTCGAAGACCCAGCTACTAATGACAAGGCCCAAGAAACAGCTATTCATAGCAGGGTCCTAGAAATGGCGTCTGATTCCAATGTCGTAAAAACAGCCACCGATGCCAAGGTCCAAGAAACGGCTACTAATTGTACGGTTCAGTCAAGGGCTTCAGAGTTCAAAATCCAAGAACCAGACACCGATTTCAAGGTCCAAGAAACAGCTATTAATTGCAAGGTCCAAGAAATTACTTCTGATTCCAAACTCCAGGAAATGGCCACTGATTCGAAGATCCAAAAAATAACATCTGATTCCAGGCTCCAAGATATAGCTACCGACTCCAAGATTAAAGAAACAGCTTCTGATTTCACGGTCCAAGAAACAGCTGCTGATCCCATTGTTCAAGAAACTGCTGCTGATCCCATGGTTCAAGAAACAACTATTGATTCCAAGATCCAAGAAACGGATTCTGACTCCAAGGTGCAAGAATCAGCTACTCATTTCAAGGACCAGGAAACGGCTACTGATTACAAGGACCAAAAACCAACTACTGATTCTGATTTCGAACCAGCTACCAATGCCAAGGTACAAGAAAGAGCCACAGATTCGAAGGCCCAGCAAACTGCTTCTGATTGTAAGGTTCAAGAAATGGATTCTAATTCCAAAATGCAAGAAACAGATATCTATTCCAAGGTCCATGTAACAGCTATTGATTGCAAGATCCAAGAAACAACTTCCAATTCCAAAGTCCAGGATACAGCTACTGGTTCCAAAGTCCAGGATACAACCACTGATTCCAAGATCCAAGAAATGGCTTCTGTTTTCAGGGTCCAAGATATAACTACTGATTCAAAAGTCAAGGAAACAACTCCTGATTTCACAGTCCAAGAAACAGCTTCTGATTCCAAGGATCAAGAAACAGTTACTGATCCCATGGTTCAAGAAACAGCTATAGCTACTAATTTTAAGGTCCAGGAACCAGCAACTCATTACATGGGCCAAGAAATAGTTTCTGATTCCAAGGACCAAGAAACGATTACTGATTGCATGGTTCAAGAAACAGCTGTTGATTCCAAGATCCAAGAAATTACTTCTGATTCCTCAGTACAAGAACAAACTGCTAAATCCAAGGTCTACGAAATGGTTACTGATCCAAAGGTTAAAAAAACAGCTACTAACTCCAACATCCAAGAAACGATTTTTGATTACAAGATCCAACAAACAGCTACTACTGATTTCAAGGACAAGAAAATGGCTTCTGGTTCTAAGGTCCAGGGAACGGCTACTAATTATAACATTCAAGAAATGGCTTCCGATTCCAAGATCCAAGAAACAGTGACTGATTCCAAGGCCCAAGAAACAGTGATTGATTCCAAGGTGCAGGAAACGGCTGCTGATTGTGTGGTTAAAGAAATGGCTTCTGATTCCAAAATCCAAGAAGCAGACACCGATTACAAGGTCCAAGAAATGACTTATTATTCCAAAGTCCAGATAACAGCCACTGATATAACTACTGATTCAAAGGACAAAAAAACACCTATTGATTCCAAGATCCAAGAAACAGCTCCTGGTTCCATGGTGCAAGAAACAACTACTGATTATAAGGTTCAGGAACTGGCTTGTGATTCGAAGATCCAAGAAACAGACACTGAAACCAATGTCCAGGAAGAAGCTACAGATCGCAAGATCCAAGAAATGACTTCTGATTCCAAGGTTCAGAAAACAACTACTAATTGGAAGGTCCATAAAATGGTTTCTGATTTCAAAATCCAAGAAGCAGATACCAATACCAAGGTCCAAGAATCGGCTACTTATTGCAAGGTCAAAGATACTGCTTCGGATTCCAAAGTCCAGGAAACAGCTACTGATTCCCAGATCCAAGAAATAGCAGCTGATTCCAAGGTCCAAGATAATTTACAGGTGGGTGAAATGAATGTAAATGTGTATTTCAAAAATCACATTCAAATATGATGTAATCCAGACAAATACATTTTATTTTTATGTTTTTAATCTGAAGAATGGTAATACAGTGAAACCCTTAAGAACCAGACCCGAAACTGAAAGTTAAATATCAGTATAAAACAGAACTTTTCTAAACTTGGATACCCTTTAAGCCTGAACTTCGAGATTACACCTTCAATAATAGAAGCCATGAATATAGTGCATCCACCACAGGAAGATTAATGCATGCCTGAACATGGGATAGGGAGGGGAGTGAAGGTGGACATGAGGGGGAGGGGATTAAAAATATATAAATCCCAGATTTTGTGTACATTGGCATAGCCTACTAGATTTTATACTGAGTGGATATTCACATTCGGAGGTGGGGCATGGGCACCCACACTGAGTTATGATATGGGGCAACAAGAAAATGTAAAAGGTGGTGGGGAAAAAAAATGTGTTTGGCTGGGATGACCCCCACACCCCTCTGACTACACCAGTGTTTATATGCAACTACTTTATGGATGGGCCTCACCAAAAGAAATTTGATCCTTTACAGTCAAATTTGATACCCGAGTTGACCCGCTATTGATGATATCTATAGTAAGGAGACAAGAGACAAAGTGAAGTAGAAATGTCCAAGCAAAGATTCACTAAGGACGAACTGGGAGCACTATGGTATCGTTAAACAAAACAAAAATTTAAATTCATACTTACAATCTTAAATCAGGATTGTAAGTTTGAATTTAAAGTTTGTTTTGTTTAACGATATCATTAAAGCACAGTGATTAATTAATCATCAGCTATTGGATGTCAAACATTTGGTAATTTTTAATTTGACTCTTAGTCTTAGAGGAAAACCACGACATTTGCCATTAGCAGCAAGCAATCTTTTATTTGCACTTTCAAACAGAAAGGATATCACATTCCCCAGCCTTTGATACTCCAGTTGTGGTGCACTGGTTGGGACGAGACGGGGGAGGGGGGGGGGGGGGGGATTCAGAGAATGGGTTCTGTGAGGTGGTTTAATCCTATGATACAAGCAACTTAGGGGAGCGACACTACCGACTGAGCTAGATCCCAACCTAATGCCTTGAAAGTACATGAATCCACAATCTGTGTTAACCATGTTTTTCAGGTAACGGTCGAGCAGACAACTAAAGAAGGTATACCTACATCAACCAAACAACCAGAAAAATTGAATTTCGCTAACAAGCTGCACCGTTATAAGCAGAGACTGCAGACCTTGCTTTTTAAGGTGCGTGGGTGCGCCCTCTCCACTTCTCTCCCCCTCACTCTCACTCTCAATATCACCGTCTCCGTTTCTGTCTCAATGTGTGGAAGGGGGGCCACTTTTCTATCCTCTCTGCTTCAGTCCCTCTACCCTCTCCTCTTCTCTCCCCCTCTCACTCTCACTATCTTTGTGTGTCTGTGTGGGAGGGATGGTGCGGGATGTAGACCAGAGGTAAAGCACTCGCTTGATGCGTGGTCGGTCTAGGGTCAATTTTTGTCGGTGGACCCATTGGGTTATTTCTCATTTCAGCCAGTGCACCACAACTGGTATATCAAATGTTGTGGTATGTGCTATCCTGTCTGTGGGATGTTGCATATAAAAGATCCCTCGCTACTAATGAAAAAATGTAGGTTTCCTCTCTATGACTGTGTCAAACTGACCATGTTTGACATCCATGCAATAGCCAATGATTAATAAATCAATGTGGTCTAGTAGTGTTGTTAAACAAAGCAAACTCATATGTGTGTTTGTGCTTTGTTTACCTCTGTGGTGTGTGTGTGAGGGAGATGGAAATGCATTTGTTATTATGTCCGTTAATATGTTAAAACCAGTTTGCACAAAATACTTTCTTTTGTTTACAGACACAGAAGATGAAGCAAAATAGTTATCAGCCTAATACAGTCAAGACGCCATTGGAAGAGAGGTAGATGTCATTTATTTATTCTTTTCCCCTTCATCTGCCCTTGTACGTTATTACGGTCTACTGGAAGAGAGGTACGTGTAGATGTCATTTATTTATTCTATGCCCCTTCACCTGCCCTTGTACGTTATTAAAGTCTACTGGAAGAGAGGTAGATGTCATTTATTTATTCTTTGCCCCTTCACCTGCCCTTGTACGTTATTACGGTCTACTGGAAGAGAGGTAGATGTCATTTATTTATTCTTTGCCCCTTCACCTGCCCTTGTACGTTATTACAGTCTACTGGAAGAGAGGTAGATGTCATTTATTTATTCTATGACCCCGGACTTTCACCAAAACCTGTCTTTATACATTATTATGAATTACAAATGTTGCTAGATGACTCTTTGTTAATTGGTTCGGTCTCACTATACAGATGCCACATACAACTGAAAACCTTGTTAAATGGGCAAATACATTATTTTCCACTTATATAAACATTTATTTTCATTCCGATTTTGATAATATTTATGTCTTATTTTTTTGCTATACATGTATAACCACATCTGGCTGTAATAGGCTATCACTCCGAACAGGTGGTGCAGGAACCAATTCACACCAGCCGCCTGGTGCGCAGTACATCCATGTTCCAAAAATTTACTACACACTTTTAGTGCCTGAAATGAAAAAAATCCGAATGAGACCAATGTTGATCAATCCTAGATCCACTGGACCAAATACTCCGCCCACCTCTGTTTAAGGGGAGATAACACTCTTCCTCCCCTTCAATCCCTTAAAATTTAGCTCCCATTAATTTATATGTTATGAGAATGGGAATATCTAAAATGGCTCCCCATAAACTTAAAGTCAACGGAGCAATTACTCACTAACCTCAGTTTGTTTTCACATGAAAGTCTGTTATATATATTTTGTTTTGTTTTAACCTTTATAGACCACCTGCAGAGTCCGTGAATAATTTGGACAAACTGACCGCTGATTATAAAAACCAGCTGCGTGATGCCTACTCCAGATTCTACAGTGTTGCAACCAGGTACTGCGTCGAGGTGGGTATCCTCAAACTAGAGACTGATACCTTAAATGTTAATAGCAGCTACAGTGAACAAAGCACCTACTGTAGCAGGGCTCGAAACTCGCCAAAAACTATGGTGGCCCAAAAAAATAATGGATATCGGCAAATTAATGTAAGCGAACCACGAACCACAAGCATGATTTTAATGTGGAATAAATATATGCAGTACAAATATTAATAGTGACTCATATTTTATAGCTCTAAAGAATATCACCCAAATAATATTACTAGTATTTGGGTGACTAACGCCATTATTTTTAAATATTAAAGTCGCCCAAACAGGCCACAGGCCATTTCGAGTCCTGCTGTAGATGTCTTTTTTTTTTGCATTGTTTAATTTTGTGTAATGTTTTGGGGTTTTTAGAGCACTATTTCCTCCTGTTGGGTGGGATGTAGCTCAGTCGGTTGAGTACTTGCTTCGGGAGCTTGCGTCACAGAATAGAACCACTTCGGTGAATCCATTCAACTGATTAGGTTTTTACATCTTACAACCAGTGCCCCACAGCTGGTCAAAGGCCATGGTGTGTGCTTTCCTGTCTGTGGGAAAGTGCATATAAAAGATCCCTTGTTGCTAATGGAAAAATGTAGCGGGTTTCCTCTGGTGACTATGTGTCATTATTACCAAACGTTTGACATCCAACAGCCGATGATTAATTAATCAATGTGCTCCAGTGGTGTGGTTAAACAAAGCAAACTTTCCTACCTATTTAACGAGAGGGGACTACAGATTTTGTCTCCGTCCTTCTGTCTCTCTGTCCTACACACAGTTTTCCAGACTCTTTTTTTTTTGCCTACAGTGTCTCAAGATATTGAGTTGAGATTTTGTGTATAGCCTAATCATATGTACAGTTACAGCTCCAGCTTGACTTTCCTGGTGATTTACCCATTTGTAACAGTTATTTATGGCCCTTGAACTTGGATAATATGAACATGTGTAGGGCATGGTAGGGGACATGTATTGCTGTAGCAGTACTCTCATTATGCTTGTTTTATTAGTCCCCTACAGGTCCAACCAGAGGGGACTACAGGTTTCATCTCCGTCTGTCTATCCATTTGTCCATCCATCCGTCCGTCCGTCCGCCTGCTTGCCTGCCTGTCTGTGCACCTGTCCCATATATAGTTTTCCAGATGGGGTTTTTTCACAATGCCTTGAGATATTGAGGTGAAAGTGTTCATATAGCTTCATGAATGGGGAATGGGAACTAATTTAGTTAACATGCCCCTATACACAAGGGTTCAGGCTCGTCCACCACGGATTCAGTCTCTGACATAGCCAGGGAGTGGTTCTGGGGCAGAATAGCTTTATGATGTTCTGTTACAGATCAAGTTTGACATTAATGGTGATTTATAAATTTTTGACAGAGTTATGGCCCTGGAACTTAGGAGATAAAAAAATGTAAAGTAAAGCCTGTAGACCGATGGCCTAACCATGATGCCACCGAGACCGATTTTTTGGGGGGAATGCCTAAAGATATTGAGTTGAAAGTTTGGGTATAGCTTTATCATGTACTGTTACAGATGAAGTTTGAATTTCAAGGCAATAGATCCATTTTTGGCATAGTTATGACCCTTGAACTTAGGAGATATGAAAATTTGTTAGGCCCAGTAGGAGATATGTATTGTTTTAGCAGTAGTCTCAGAATGCATTGTATATTGTATTTCTTCCAGCAAGTACCATCTTTTGAAGAATGGTGTTTATCGGTTACATCTGTAGAAATGCATCTGAAAAAAGAAATGTTGGACATTAAAGACTGCGGGACACAAGCACAGGTAAGCTAGCAAATGTTGAGCCTGTATCGCAGATTGCCTATGTGGATGCTTGCAAAATGGCTAATTGCAGATAGTATTACAGTAGCTCGAGTAACCGCTAGCCCTCCACTTACTGATGTGTTGTTGGGTAGGGCTAGAGAGGACTGTGTTTAATATTTTGGCAATCGTCGATGACCAAATGGTAGCAAGATACTCTGTCTAAAATACAAAACAATTCCTAAATTTGTTGCCATAGAGCTTTAGTTTGATTATTCTCGAGTCCAGTCATGACATTAAACTTACATGTTGTGAATCAGTACCAACGCGTCACGTGGGCACACACTTTACTCTACGTCACCACAAGAAAGTACAGGGCAGGTTTGTTTTGCATAGAGGCGTCTGGTTTCTTCAGTTAGCGTATCACACACCGTCCTCTCTAGTCCTCCCTTACAACATATCAATAAGGGGAGGGCTAAAGGTTACTTGAGCTAGAATTACAGTAGGATTTAAGTAGACCAGAGGTCAAGTTGATTATTAAAATTAAATTTTTGTTTTTAAATTATTATAAATAGTTGCAATTTTGCAATCTCGCTGTACAATTGCAAAAAGACTTGAAAAGACAATCCTAAGAGAGCTATGTGAATCAGGTGTGTATTTTAAATGATGTAAAACTGCCACGAATATTGATATAGAACATGCTCTGCCATAAGATTGACAGAAATAATGGTGATGGTGGTGGTGTTAAAATATCAATGTTAGGTATGCTCAGTGAATATAATTTTGACTTATAGTACAGTATAAGGCAAATATGATACTTAGGAGATACCACATGGAGTTTTTAAAGACCGTTAGCCTGAGGTTAAAAATTAAACATTTTGCGGGCATCAAATAGATAATAACACCTGCAAATCTAAAACCTACCTGTGGTTATGTCCATTGTAAACTGAATTGTTTTTCTACGGAACTAACTGTACATATGATATTTTCTAGAAAAAAATACCTGGCTATAATCTAACTGTAGACCCTTAAACCGTTAACTTGGCCTGTTCCAATTGCTAATGACATCATTTTCTAATGACGTCATTAGTTTTTCTCGGTGTTATTTTCAATTGATCCGGGCAAAAAGAATGTAATTAACCAGTCACAATACAGAACACACTCAGTTTACAATATGTGTTTGATACATCTCAGAGCTTTATTTTGTAGGTTCCGAAGAGTGCATATAACAGGCCAAAACATTATTTGCTGCTGGAAAGAGAAAAAAAGCGAATCAGAAAAAATCTGGTAAGAGCAGGGAATTCTTCATGGTAATTTAAAAATAATTATTACAAAGTTTGTTTTGTTTAATGACATCACTAGAGCACATTGATTTATTAATCATTGGCTACTGGATGTCAAACATTTGGTTATTTTGATATACCGTATATCTTCGCCTGTAAGTCGATCTCGGCTATAAGTCGAGTCCCTAATTTCAAGCCCTGAAAACGTATTTTTTTTATTGACCCGTTTATAAGTCGACCCATGAAAAACAACTTATAAATATTGAAGTATTTCTTATTTTCAGCACATGAGAACAATAATGTACAATATTTGAACAAAAGAAAATTATTTTACAAACTTCGGTTTTCACGTTTTGTACATCGCAATATAATCAGACTATTCCAATCAAACTATCATTATTACATAGCATCAAAACGAAATATTCCCTTAGTAGAGAGTGAAAGCTGTTTGACTGTTACTGTATGGTACTGTACAGAGATGGTTTTGTGCACAGACAACAACTTTATTTATACAACACTGACAACAGATCATATTTATAAACACGATCACTACGATAAAAGTGAAAGTATCACGTTTTGCCGCCATATTAATACATGTAAGGAGGATAACTCTGGAAAGTACACTGGTTTTTGTACCAAATGATGTGTGTCCCTATTGCTCTAGAGAACTGCAGAGATCAGTCTATTTTAAGGGAAGGCTCAGTAATATTCATGAAGTTAATCACCGACAAAACATTGTTTGAACAACCATTAATGCCAGTGACCAGATTTCAAAATAAACTCAGGCAACAGGTAGTTAGTATTGTTTACATTTTTACTATTAGTGATGACTGTTAATTTAACTAAGTGGACTGTTGTCTTGGCATGTGAGTGAGATCGTACGCCTTTTCGCATAACCAAAACCGTTCTAATGCCAAAAAAAATAGGTTATAAAAAATAAATGTGTCAAATTAACATATTTGAGTATAAATACATGGCATACTTCAACAATAAAACTTGTAAAATAATCCCCAAAACAGTAATATTTTTTGGTGAAATTTTTTTACCCTCTTATAAGTCGACCCCCCAAGTTATAAAATAATTTTTGGGTGAAAAAAATTCGACTTATAGGCGAAGATATACGGTAGTCAAGGGATCTTTTATATGCACCATCCCACAGACAGGATAGCACATACCACGGCCTTTTGATATACCAGTTGTGGTCCACTGGCTGGAATGAGAAATAGCCCAATAGGTCCACTGACGCGGATCGATCCTAGACCGACTGTACATCAGGTGAGCGCTTCCGGATTGAATGTCAGTAACATGGTTAGCTTTCTGACACTTACTTTCTTCCATCAGTATCATATAATAATAATATATTATATCTATTATCTGTATA
The DNA here is from genome assembly GCF_016097555.1 of Gigantopelta aegis. NCBI lineage: Eukaryota > Metazoa > Mollusca > Gastropoda > Neomphalida > Peltospiridae > Gigantopelta > Gigantopelta aegis. The sequence continues at coordinate 24,122,243 of NC_054707.1, forward strand.
TATCGTGCTCAATGATGTCATGGTTAAGCCATCGGACATAAGGCTGATAGGTACCGGCTTCCACACAGAGTGAGTTTTAAACAACTCACTAACAACTAACCACTAACCCACTGTCCAGAGCCCATGCTTATAAAACTCAGACTCAATCTCTAATGACCTCCCCCGCCATGGAATCGTGGACTGGCTATGCCAGAACCCGAATCCATGGTGGGCGTACCCGAACCATAAGGATGTGGGCAGGTTAATATAGTTCCCTTCCCCTTGTAATGACATCACACACATACAATTTGTATGGCATTGTTATGGCATTACTGTATCAGACTCTATTAAGAGTCTCGAGTCTCGACTCTAAAAGTTTTATAAGCACCAGGCAAGGACAGACAGCCAATATAGCTGTGGTATGTGTGCCCAGGACAGCATGCTTGAACTTTAATTGGATATAAGCACAAAAGAAAGTTGAAATGAATGACTGAATGAATGAATTATCATTATTGTTATTACTATTAACTACTTCAGAATGTCTGGAGCTTGGATGAATTTAACGCTGTCTCATTCCAAGAAGAGTATGATAAAGTCTTCAAACAAAAAAAAGCCTGGTTGACGGACTACATTCAAAATCAAGCTGCTAAAGAGAAGTTCCGCATGTTAGTTCAGCAGTGAGTTGAAAATTAAATGTATTAGGGAGGAGGTTCCAGGATTGAAGACTGGTGGGAGGGAGGAATGGGGAGGCATCATAATTTTATTATTTTATTCCTGATGGATCTGCCTCATTTGATTTTCTCCATACACACTTTATAATTTATACAGTGAAACCCCTATAAACTGGACCCTCTGTAAACTGGAATTTCTTCAAAACCTGGAGGTTCTTCATGGTCCCTTTTTAAATATCAGTATATTAAACCTCTCTAAACCAAATACATTCTTAAAATACCTCTTAAAACTGAACTTTTTACTTGGAAATTGGACTTAGTAACAGGCCTCTTTTCTTTATACTTTGGAAGGAGCTTGAGCCATTTTATTTTATCATTCAGTCAGAGCTTGTAGAATTTTCATAAAATCCACTAGCCATAGGATCAGTGATTTAAAACATTTACTAGCCACGATTAAAAATTCACTAGCCCTACTTTACTTTTAGTTAATAAATAATAGTAATAATCAGATATGTCACCTAAAGAGGGAGGCGGAGCTTAAAAACACTAACATTTGGGGGAGGGGGGGGGGGGGGGGGGGTTGAGCAGGATATTCATATTTACAAAATAGACTTAACAGATCAATAGCCATCGGGCATGGCAATAGTAGCTATTTATTACCCCAACACTGAATATCACTAGCCATGGGAGTGAGGCTACCATAATCTAGAAGCCCTGGCCATTCAGCATTGTACTTCATTTTCAAATGAAAAGACTAACATGTACATGATTGTGTATAATATAATATTTGATTTATCATTAAAAACAGTAATTTGATTTTTTCAGTTCTGCTCCTGCCAGTGCCTGCAAGCAGTTGAAAAATCCATTGATGGAAGCTTTAAGAATCGAACAGCCATTTACAGCAAGACAAAGTCAAAGAAGAAGTGACATGGATATTTTTGCAAAACGATCTTGGTATAATCAGAGACTAATGGAAGAAGGTAAGTTGAGTGGTAGTTGTCCAGGGTCCTGGTTTACGAAGCGATCTTAGCACTATGATCACATTAAGTCCATAGCTACCTTTCGTAAAACAGGGTCCAGAGTGTTAATCATAAAGTTTGTGCTTATATTGATCACATCCTTAGAGATTCAAATCAGGCCCCAGATTTTTAAAGCTATCTTAGCGCCCTTTGTCAACGCAATAAAATAAGATGGCAACTTTTGGCTGTAATTTTAATAAATTTTACTAATATCAGGTATGCTCACTTCTACTTGTGAGAAGACTTTTGAATCATTTCATAAGATAAATCGTATTCACAGCACACTCATAATATCCTGTATCCAACACTCGTGCTGTCACGACACCTGACAGGTGTAGTAATATAGTCAGGGCCCATATATTCAAAGCTATCTTATCCTAACAATATAGTAACACCATTGTAGGCAATGAAGTATGCATAGTAAAGTCATGGACTATATAGTCATGTTTCATAGTTTCTATGTTTGTGTTTGTATGGAAGCACTAATTATGTCTGTTAAGTGCTTTCTACAATGTATGTTATTAGTTTTTCTAAAAAATTAATTTTATTCCACATATATAATTGGACTTTATATCTAGAAATGTAGATGTATTTAAGAAAATGTCCAGTCTTTTAAAAGTACCAGCATTTAAATGGTTGTTGCTGGTATGTAAAACAATAATCACATTTTTACTGTTATACAATATGTATTAGATATTATGTAATAATTAATGTCCACTTCATGGGCTACTCCTTTCGATTAGCAGTAAGGGTTCTTTTATATGCACCATCCCCACAGACAGGGCAGTACATATCATGGCCTTTGATATACCTGTCGTGGTGCACTGGCTGGAATGAGAACTAGCCAAATGGGCCCACTGACGGGGATCGATCCCAGACCGACCGTGCGTCGAGCAAGCACTTCACCACTGGGCTACACCCTGTCCCTCCAAGGGCAAAAAGGACATATGAACCAACTTCCTGTAAAAGTGCAATGAAAATTGTAAAAAAAAAAAAAAATGTATGCGCCCTTGGTCCTAAACTCTACAGTACTCTACAATATTTATACAAATGCAAAATAAATTCTGTTACATATTCCAGGTGAGTAGCAGCCTTAGAGATAACACAACGAAGACGACATCTATGTGCCAGCTACTCAGAGATCTTCAGACTAAAAACAAAGACATTTTCTAATCTCTTACCTGTATGCTGGCTGTTTACACTGGTCAGCTTTACAGATGTACAGTGTATTAATATTTGTACATATATTTTGTTTCACTTGAAGTACATTTATTTATATATTGAAAACATAAATTTATTTATTTCAGTGTACTGAGGCGTGTAATTTAAAAATAATAAAACCAATTATTATACTTGCATAAAATCTGTGGGGTTTTTTCTGTATTTACTGTTGGAATGATTTTGATGGCTCTACTGATTCTGGCTTTATTAATCCCCTATAGGTCCGGGGAGTGTGTGTGTGTGTGGGGGGGGGGGGGGGGGTGACTATAGGTTTCATTCCTCCATCTGTTCATATGTCCAGCCGTCTGTGGGGGAGGGGGTGACTCGAGTTACCAATGGCTGTACCCGACACCAGACAATATAACCTTACAACTGACATAATCCGCCCCTTAAACGGGTGTCAATTGATATACCAAATTAATGATAGTAATAATCACTAGCACAGGTCAGGTCATAGGGCTTAACGTGCACATTTAGAGCAAGCTGTTGTATCGCACGCCTGTCATTGGCGCAGGTGTTGACTTATGCCGGCTCCTCCGTCCAGCACAGGAAATGGTTTGGGTTGGGTGGGAGAAAGGACCGTCCGCACTGGCAAGTGCAAGGGAGCACCATTACATCAGCCCGACCAGTATCGGTAGCGGGCGGGGCCATTTGTGGTGCTATTGAAGTTGAATGTCCCGTACAAAATATAAAAATTGTAGCTCATAGTGGAACCTGGCCTATTGGGGACCGTCGTGGTTGGTCTCCCGAGGTTGCACTCTTTTTCTATTAGGTCAGGTCAGGTCAGGTCATGGGGTTTAACGTGCACATCCACAAGCTGTTGTAGCGCATAACTAGCTTCGGTGGTGTCGTGGTAAAGCCATCGAACACAAGGCTGATAGGTACAGCGTTCGCAGCCCGGTACCGGTCCCCACCAAGAGTGAGTTTTAACTGCTCGGTGGGTAAGTGTAAGACCACTACTACTACTACTGGAACCTTGCCTATTGGGGACAGTCGTGGTTGGTCTCCCGTGTTTGTCATGGGAATAAAATTAAACAGTATAGGTGGAATGGTTATCATTCTAGGAATCCACCGATATATACGTTTTGTGGTATAAATGTCCTCTTTTTTTTTTTTTAATTTGTCGTTTTTAGCTAATGGGGGTCTCTGCGTTTTGAGCACAGCTGGGGTGTGCGTTTTAAGAACTGGGGCGTGCGTTTTGAGCACAGCTGGGGTGTGCGTTTTGAGCACAGCTGGGGCGTGCGTTTTTAGCACAGCTGGAGCGTGCGTTTTTAGCACAGCTGGGGTGTGCGTTTTAAGAACAGCTGGGGCGTGCGTTTTAAGAACAGCTGGGACGTGCGTTTTGAGCACAAGCACGTCTTTAGTTTACATAGTTATTGCTCAAACAGAGAAACATATTTTGTTTTAGATTTACAGAGAAAATAAAATGCACAAAACGAGATTTGTTATGATGGGTACCCTAACTGTTATTTGCTCTCTATAAAAATTAGTCAGATATCAGAGTTTGAAATCTAACAAAATAGCAACAAAACGTATATCTGATTACCTTTCTGTTTCGTCCCGCATCTGATTTGTCTACCACAATGCATTGTATAAGGTCACAGAATGTCCCGCTACTGGTTCATCTGTCAGAATGCATTGTATAAGGTCACAGAATGTCCCGCTGCTGGGTTGTCTATCAGAATGCATTGTATAAGGTCACAGAATGTCCCGCTACTGGTTCATCTGTCAGAATGCATTGTATAAGGTCACAGAATGTCCCGCTGCTGGGTTGTTTATCAGAATGCATTGTATAAGGTCACAGATCGTCCCGCTGCTGGTTTGTCTATCAGAATACATTGTATAAGGACACAGAATGTCCTGCTGCTGGTTCATCTGTCAGAATGCATTGTATAAGGTCACAGAATGTCCCGCTGCTGGGTTGTCTATCAGAATGCATTGTATAAAGTCACAGATCGTCCCGCTGCTGGTTTGTCTATCAGAATGCATTGTATAAGGTCACAGATCGTCCCGCTGCTGGTTTCTCTATCAGAATGCATTGTATAAAGTCACAGATCGTCCCGCTGCTGGTTTCTCTATCAGAATGCATTGTATAAGGACACAGAATGTCCTGCTGCTGGTTTGCCTATCATAATGCATCGTATAAGGTCACAGATCGTCCCGCTGCTGGTTTGTGTATCAGAATGAACTGTATAAAGTCACAGATCGTCCTGCTGCTGGTTTGTGCATCAGAATGCATTGTATACGGTCACAGATCGTCCCGCTGCTGGTTTGTCTACCATAATGCATTGTATAAGTCACATATCGTCCCGCTGCTGGTTTGTCTATCAGAATGCATTGTATAATGTTCTAGATCGTCCCGCTGCTGGTTTGTCTATCAGAATGCATCGTATAAGGTCACAGATCGTCCCGCTGCTGGTTTGTGTATCAGAATGAACTGTATACGGTCACAGATCGCCCCTTTGCTGGTTTCTCTATCAGAATGCATTGTATAAGGTTACAGATCGTCCAGCTGCTTGTTTGTCTACCAGAATGCATTGTATAAAGTCACAGGTCGTCCCGCTGCTGGTTTGTGCATCAGAATGCATTGTATAAGGTTCTAGATCGTCCCGCTGCTGGTTTGTCTATCAGAATGCATTGTATAAGGTCACAGATCGTCCCGCTGCTTGTTTGTCTATCAGAATGCATTGTATAAGGTCACAGAATGTCCCGCTACTGGTTCATCTGTCAGAATGCATTGTATAAGGTCACAGAATGTCCCGCTGCTGGGTTGTTTATCAGAATGCATTGTATAAGGTCACAGATCGTCCCGCTGCTGGTTTGTCTATCAGAATACATTGTATAAGGACACAGAATGTCCTGCTGCTGGTTCATCTGTCAGAATGCATTGTATACGGTCACAGAATGTCCCGCTGCTGGGTTGTCTATCAGAATGCATTGTATAAAGTCACAGATCGTCCCGCTGCTGGTTTGTCTATCAGAATGCATTGTATAAGGTCACAGATCGTCCCGCTGCTGGTTTCTCTATCAGAATGCATTGTATAAAGTCACAGATCGTCCCGCTGCTGGTTTCTCTATCAGAATGCATTGTATAAGGACACAGAATGTCCTGCTGCTGGTTTGCCTATCATAATGCATCGTATAAGGTCACAGATCGTCCCGCTGCTGGTTTGTGTATCAGAATGAACTGTATAAAGTCACAGATCGTCCTGCTGCTGGTTTGTGCATCAGAATGCATTGTATACGGTCACAGATCGTCCCGCTGCTGGTTTGTCTACCATAATGCATTGTATAAGTCACATATCGTCCCGCTGCTGGTTTGTCTATCAGAATGCATTGTATAATGTTCTAGATCGTCCCGCTGCTGGTTTGTCTATCAGAATGCATCGTATAAGGTCACAGATCGTCCCGCTGCTGGTTTGTGTATCAGAATGAACTGTATACGGTCACAGATCGCCCCTTTGCTGGTTTCTCTATCAGAATGCATTGTATAAGGTTACAGATCGTCCAGCTGCTTGTTTGTCTACCAGAATGCATTGTATAAAGTCACAGGTCGTCCCGCTGCTGGTTTGTGCATCAGAATGCATTGTATAAGGTTCTAGATCGTCCCGCTGCTGGTTTGTCTATCAGAATGCATTGTATAAGGTCACAGATCGTCCCGCTGCTTGTTTGTCTATCAGAATGCATTGTATAAGGTCACAGATCGTCCGGCTGCTGGTTTGTGTATCAGAATGTGACGGAACATGCTCTTATTTTTTTTCGCCTGTGGCGATGTTAATTGTTTCAGAGGGCCGTGTGCGGCGTGGTTACGTAATACCCCCGCGCGATGGTGGTCGAGCTGTTCCCAATATGCACTTAAGACCAGGTGGGCACTTTGTTACGTAATACCTCCGCGCGACCGTACCCCCCTAATACACACCCAGACCAGGCCATGTGGTAGTTACGTAATACCTCCGCGAGTTCTGTTTTACGACCTTGTATTCCTAGCGGAATGGCGACACCAGTCTTACCATCTAAGAAAAAATGTTGTCTTGGTCGCTGTGAAAATTAACATGATAGGGGGAGTACCGCGATGTGCCCCCAGGCGATATTCGGATTTTTGTAATAAATAGTCAGGATTTTTGATTTATCGGGGAGAAACATATTGGAAGGCTTCCGGGGAACGTGTCCGTTTGGAGTTGGTAAATATATATTTCTGCTCTGTTGTATAACCTTGATGTGATTGATGTGACTTTAAATATTTTAATACTGTATTATACCAATATTATTTAGACAGTGTTTCCGGTAATCTGACGAAGTAAATTGTAGGCTTCACTGCTCTAAAATTATTAAAGCTTAACCAGTCATCCTAGAGGACCTAGGTAAACTTTAGGTTATTGTCTTTATTGTGGTACCAGTATTAATTCTGTATTACAAGGTTACTGAATGAGTAGTTAAGGGTTAATTAAAAATTAACCAGTTAGGAATAGAGTTGTAATTCCTTTATTAATTAAGTTCCCCTGGAAGCGTTTCTCAATTATCACACGTGTGCGTGTTGTATCACGGTGAAGTGATTAGAATAGTGTGTAAACTAGACACCTAGTGATTAACTAATTAAGTGATTAGTTCTGGGTTGTTATTATTATTGTTGTTGTTAATTAATTAATTAACTAACTGCGGCAAATATATTTGTCAGCGTAAGGTTAATACAGATTCCAAAGTGTATTGTGTTTTGTTGTGTTTTCTAGTGAACTAAAAGTGCTATATTACACATACTTTATATAAGATCTTATCTCTGATATACCTAGAGCCGAGCCACTCGGGTATCGAACTGCCCGATACAGAGAGATCTAATAGATATACAGTTAGGAGAGATATTTGGATAATCGTGTTTTATTCAGTTACGGGTATTATAGGATCCCCGTGACAGTCCCGCTGCAGGTTTGTCTATCAGAATGCATTGTATAAGGTCACAGATCGTCCCGCTGCTGGTTTGTCTATCAGAATGCATTGTATACGGTCACAGATCGTCCGGCTGCTGCTTTGTGTATCAGAATGCATTGTATAAGGTCACAGAACGTCCCGCTGCTGGTGTGTCTACTAGAATGCATTGTATACGGTCACAGATCGTCCCGCTGCTGGTTTGTCTATCAGAATGCATTGTATAAGGTCACAGATCGTCCGGCTGCTGCTTTGTGTATCAGAATGCATTGTATAAGGTCACAGATCGTCCCGCTGCATGTTTGTCTATCAGAATGCATTGTATAAGGTCACAGATCGTCCGGCTGCTGGTTTGTGTATCAGAATGCATTGTATAAGGTCACAGAACGTCTCGCTACTGGTGTGACTACGAGAATGCATTGTATAAGGTCACGTATCGTCCCGCTGCTGGTTTGTCTATCAGAATGCATTGTATAAAATCACAGAACGTGTGGACACCAATTTATGACGTAATTACAATGTAATTTTCCAAAATGTTTGTGAAAATGGTAGTGGGCTTTATTACCACAGTGGGCGTTTTAGGCACTTTCCGCTAACAAATGTTAATTTTCACATATTTTTCATAATATTATTACCGTGTTTCAAAATACATAGTTATGTATGCAAGTACTACGTTGTCACTGGAACTATATTTGTTGTAATATATTTCTTAAAATATTAAAAGCCCAGTTGTTTTGGAATGGTAATGAGAAAATTGATTGTATGTCCAATAGCGAATACTGTAATGAAATAGGCTTCACTGTATGCGACGTGGGATGAAAACCTGTTTAAACACTTTATTGTCCACCGCTGGTTTGTTAATCTGCCGGCACTTGTTGAACTTCTAACAGGACTCCATATGTTATAAATGATGTCCAAACCAGTTAATGAATTGAAATGATATTATTTTAAATTTTATTCCATTATTTGTGTTAAATTTTAAACCATAGCTAATGGTAGTCTTTAATGTGATAATTAAACGTTTGTCATATTTTATAGTGTGAATTTGTCAGTCAACCAATAGGCTAAGCAGAAGATAAAATGTTAATAATGAATACTGTTAAACTATCAATTAATTCTGTTTGTTTTCCTTTTCTGTTCTCTCAGTTCATTCAATTGATTCAAACAACGTCTAGTTTATTTATTTATTGATTGATTGATTGATTGATTGATTGATTTTTTGAAATGACTGCCGCCATTATTGTGTAATTTAATGTTTGTAATTAGGAGAGTGCCTCGTAAGCTGGATTACTCGTGCCCAATCCCTTTATATATATATATTATATTGAATAGAGTATGTTTCCAATCGAAAAGAAACCGGCTGAGTAGACAGTAGCTCGGTCTACTTTGTATCAATTAAATATATTTGCTTTGTCGCCGCAATAACCCAGGTTCCAATCCTGGTCACGGCAAAGTGGTAATTTTATTCCGAACACTAAATATATTTCATGTTTAAAAAAAAAATAGAAGAAAATAATATTTTAAACTTCTGCTATTTTGAGTCTAACATAAGTAAAGGTAACTTTCACACATTATTTTCATAACATTATTTCCGTGTTTCAAAATACATAATTATGTATGCAAGTACTACATTGTCACTGGAACTATATTTGTTGTAATATCTTTATTAAAATATTAAAAGCCCAGTTGTTTCGGAATGGTAATGAGAAAACTGATTGTATGTCCAATAGCGAATACTATAATGAAATAGGCTTCACTGTATGCGACGTGGAATGAAAACCTGTTTAAACACTTTATTGTCCACCGCTGGTTTGTTAATCAACCGGCACTTGTTGAACTTCTAACAGGACTCCATATGTCAGAAATTATCGCCCTAGTTTGTTAAACAAAATATTATTTTATAATAACAACATACCGAGTAATAACAATCATAGACATTTAAGCAAAAATGCACTAAAATTAAAATTGGTGCATATGTAACCATTACCGGTTTTTCATTGAGCCTAGAGACAGCGTAGCTCAATTTACTTTGTAACAATTTAATATGTCTGCTTTCCGGCCGTGATCGTATTTTGCTTAGTACCTTGCGTTGTGGCCGCAATAACCCAGGTTCGAATCCTGGTCACGGCAAAGCAGTATTTTTGTTCTCGTCAATGTTTTTGTCTCTATTTATATTTCTGTCTATCTTTGTCTCCCTCTGTCTGTCCCCTCTATCCGCCTATTTCTATCATTTCATCTCTTGCCTCTCCTTGTCTGTCCCTCTCTGCCTCTGTGTTCTGCCCCTCTGTATCGTTCTGTCTGTCAATAAGGGATGGACACGTTCTGTGTTCTGTATCTACTGTCATACTCTGATATTTGGACCACACTCAATCAGCTTTTATTAAAATAAAGTAATCATAGATAAATCGGTTTGCACACCTAATTGGACACCTAATTGGACATGTATGATAAGTGTTGACATTAAAAGAAATTAGACGTTTGTCATATTTTATAGTGTGAATTTGTCAGTCAACCAATAGGCTAAGCAGAAGATAAAATGTTAATAATGAATACTGTTAAACTATCAATTACTTCTATTTGTTTTCTTTTTCTGTTCTTTCAGTTCATTCAATCGATTCAAACAACCTTTAGTTTATTTATTTATTTATTTTTGAAATGACTGCCGCCATTATTGTATAATTTAATGTTTGTAATTAGCAATCTAATTAAAATTAGCTCCACTATTACATGTGGATCTAACAGCAGCCAATTGGAGCTCATGTCCACCAATCAAAACCTTGCAGAATCATGCCAGTGATTTAAAAATAATTTGAAAACATTCCGAATTATCCTGAGGGTATAAGACGTGTTTCGTGTGAATTACGAATGCCTTAAAACATGTTTTATTTTATAAAATTAATAATTTGTAATTTAAAACTGAAGACTGATTTAGTTTTTAGTTTTTTTAATAAATAAATAATTTGTAATGTGAAATTGAAGACTGATAACCCATCCCGTACGTAGAATTTGTATGCTCCCAAATAACGTTATAAAAGGCGAAATGTGATTGGTCTATATTTAAATTATTATTTACAGACGAAATGTTATTTGGACATTGGAGACTACGCAGTGTTGTTAGCAATCTGATTAAAATTAGTTCTACTGGTCTAAATAAGGCATTCGTAATTCACATGAAACATGTCGTATACCCTCAGGATAATTCGGAATGTTTTCAAATTATTTTCAAATCACTGGCATGATTCTGCAAGTAAGGTTTTGATTGGTGGACATGAGCTCCAACTGGTTGCTGTTAGATCCACATGTAATAGTGGAGCTAATTTTAATTAGATTGCCCACTCCACCACTTACAAAATTCTAGATTCGCCATATTAAAATAGCAAAACGTGCAGAAATCTAATTCCTCATTTACATTAGGTGATGATGATGATAACTAGTTTAACGTGCCCATGTACCACTAGGGTTTCGAACACGCCCATCCCGAGTCCGACCTCCGATAAGATCGGTGGCCCGACTCGGGATGGGGGGGGGGGGGGGGGGGGGGGGGGGTGACAATGGGCAGAATTTTGAAAATAGCAATTAGTAAAAAAGTTAATAGAATAAATAAAAAAAAATGAAAAAAGTTACAAGCCAAAAATAAAAAAGAATTGACTGCTCGGCCGAATATTTATATAATTTGGAGCATTTTAGAAGGACAGTCCAAAATTAAATAAGAGAAAGAAGAGAGGATCGGACTATTTAATAATATTTTTAAAAAAGAAGTAATTTCGACATAACATTTTGAACGCAGATCTAAAAGTTTAAAGTCCCATCGATATGTCCACGCGAGTGGCCTCGTTAAGGCCGTTTGGGTGCACAGCTTAAAGGGACGAGATGGGTTGCGTTCCGTCAAGAAAACCCTTAGATTGACAGTCGATAGACGTTGAAGGTGTAGTGCTGTGCTGAAATACAGATCTTGAGAAGCCGGATCCGTCTGAACGAGAGAGAGTATCAGACTAGGATATAGTCCAGTCGTCATGGGTTGGTATAGTGGTGCGGACGGGCCCGACTCCTGAGGATACGAGATGGTATCACTATAAGACAAGGTAAAGTCTAGAAAAAGAGTAGTAGGGGCCGACCCCGCTTCCTATTTCTTCTTAGAGTGGGGCGGTCAATCTTCCAGTGCTGATAGGACAGGCTCGGGCATGTAGAGACTAAACGCGAACAACCGTGGTGTTCTGCAGAATGGCCGTCATATGAGTCACGAAAAAAAAAACAAGTCGACAGTCAGACGGAGAAATGACGTGGAGGCAAGGAATCTCGCAAAAAAAGAATCCAACCTGGTGGTGCAGGCTGTCGAAACAAGCGTTCCAGCGTTCAATCAGTTCCAATGGCCGCATACATCCCAGTAGAAAACTTCATTTCGCTGACAAAAACAACGAAATGAAGGACCCCCCCCCCCCCCCCCCCCCCATTTTTAAAGGTATTCCCCACCCATTCCCACTTTCATTATCAAAGACTCTAGTTTCACTCTATTGTAACTTTATTCAAATGTTTTATGGGTTTCTAGATTCAGGATTTTTTATTGGGGAATACAGATGGAAGGATGTAGACATAGGAGGATGAAGAGGACAGCCAGACAGAGATCTAGAGATTGACGAGAACAAAAAATACTACTTTGCCGTGACCAGGATTCGAACCTGGGTTATTGCGGCCACAACGCAAGGTACTAACCACTATACGATCACGGCCACAAAGCAGAGATATTAAATTGCCACAAAGTAAATCGAGCTACTCAGTCTCTAGGCTCAGTGACAAAACGGTCATGCTTAAATTATGTATCAGTTTTAATTTTAGTGCATTTCTGCACAAATGTCTGTCATTATCATTACTCTGTATTTTATTATTATAAAAAAAAATTGTTTAACAAACTAGGGAGATAATTTCTAACATATGGAGTCCTGTTAGAAGTTCAACAAGTGCCGGCAGATTAACAAACCAGCAGTGGGCAATAAACTGTTAAAACAGGTTTTCTTCTCACGTCGCATACAGTGAGGTCCATTTTACTCAGCCTGTTGTCTGAGAAACAAATTCATACCATAAAATATGAGCAACTTCTAATTTATTGTATTCTACCCATAGCAACTTTTTTCACTAAGAATATAGTGATATTATTTGATGCCATGGCTTACAATTTAGCACAAACAATTAATTAATTTAAATTAATTTGGCATGATTTCAGTCCATTGAGTTCAGTTCAATTCAATTTAATTTAAATGTAATTATTTTAAATGTCATGAATCGACAATATATTTTATTTAAATTAAATTACTTATGACAATACAATTTATTTTAGCATATTATGTCCAATTAATTGTATGAACCGATTTATTTAACATAATTATTTTATCTTAATGAACACTAATTAAGCTTGATCCAAGTACCAGTAATGACAGTAGATAAAAAAAAAAAACTGAATTCGTCTGTTCCTTTAAGACAGACAAAAAGAGACAGAGAGAGAGATAAAGGCAACGCAACAGAGAGAGAGAGGGAAACAAAAAGAGACGGAGAAAAAGAGGCAACACTGAGGCAGGGAGAGAAAGAAAGACATGTTTTATTTAACGACGCACTCAACACATTTTATTTACGGTTATATGACGTCAGACATATGGTTAAGGACCACACAGATTTTGAGAGGAAACCCGCTGTCGCCACTACATGAGCTACTCTTTCCGATTAGCAGCAAGGGATCTTTTATTTGTTCTTCCCACAAGCAGGATAGCACAAACCATGGCCTTTGTTGAACCAGTCATGGATCACTGGTCGGTGCAAGTGGTTTACACCTACCCATTGAGCCTTGCGGAGCACTAACTCAGGGTTTGGAGTCGATATGTGGATTAAAAATCCCATGCCTCAACTGGGATCCGAACCCAGTACCTACCAGTCTGTAGACAGATGGCCTAACCACGACGCCACCGAGGCCGATGGGAGAGAGAGAGAGAGAGACAGACAGAGACGGAGAGGGTGAGATGAGAAATGGAAGGAGATAGAGAGACAAAGACAGACGACAGACAGGTCAGGTCAGGTCAGGTCAGGTCATAGGGTTTTACGTGCACTTTCAGAACAAACTGTTGCAGCGCACGCCTGTCGTGGGTACAAGAGCCGGCTCCTCCGTCCATGACAAGAAAGGTGTGGAGAGGAGGGAACGTCTGCAGTGGCAGGTGCAAGGTAGCACCAACAGCCCGACAAGGTCGGTAGCAGGCTGGGGGGGGGGGGGGGGGGGGGGGGTGTTGCTATGGAATTTTGAATGGAGCTATTAATATGCCAAAGAGAAAAGGTGCGCAATTTTGGTTGAGGAAATTTGGCGCATTTTTGAACGGTCAGTCAAAAAGTAAATGGCAGAGCTAATATAGGTTTTGATATTAGTGAATCGAGAGTAGCTCGGACAGACAGGGAGACAGACAAACATTTATTACCTTTTAGATAAATTTCATGCGTTTTGATTGGTCAATAGCCAATGTATACCACAAAGTACACCGTCTCCTTTGCGGGAAAATACGAGTGCGCGAGTGCGAGTGCGAATAATTTTTACATGCTCATATACCACTAGAGTTTCGAGCATGTCCGTCCCGGGACCTGTCTCTGGATAGCCAGGGGCTTGTCCCGTGACAAAAAAAAATTAAGCGGACAATTTTGAAATTTGCATCCAAAAATTAAATAGTGGGCCTTTAAAATTTTGATGCGCATCTCTAATTAATATAATTAATAAAGAAAATTCTACTCATTAAATTTTGTCGCTAGATTAGATCGGGTGGTCAAAAAGAAATTAGATAAGATCGGTGGCCTGACTCGGGATGGGGGGGGGGGGGGGGGGTAGAGTTGAAAATGGGCAGAATTTTGAAAATAGTAATTAGTAAAAAAAAGTTAATAAAATTTTAAAAAAGAAAAGTTACAAGCCAAAAATAAAAAGAATTGACTGATCGGTCGAATATTTATATAATTTGGAGCATTTTAGAAGGACAGTCCAAAAATAAATCAGAGAAAGAATAGAGGATCGGACTATTTAATAATATTAAAAAAAAAAAGAAGTAATTTCGACATAAACTTTTGAACGAAGGTCTAAAAGTTTAAAGTCCGATCTATATATCCACGTGAGTGGCCTCATTAAGGCTGTTAGGGTGCACAGCTTGTAGGGACGAGATGGGTTGCATCCCGTCAAGAAAACCCTTAGATTGACAGTCAATAGACGTTGAAGGTGTAGTGCTGTGCTGGAATACAGATCTTGAGAAGCCGGATCCGTCTGAACGAGAGAGAGTATCAGCCTAGGGTATAGTCTAGTCGTCATGGGTTGGTATAGTGGTGCGAACGGGCCCGACTCCGGAGGATACGAGATGGTATCACAATAAAACAAAGTAAAGTCTAGAAAAGAGTAGTAGGGGCCGACCCCGCTTCCTATTTCTTCTTAGAGTGGGGCGGTCAATCTTCCAGTGCTGCTAGGACAGGCTCGGACATGTAGAGACTAAACGCGAACAACCGTGGCGTTCTGCAGAATGGCCGTCATACGAGTCACGAAAAAAACGAGTCAACATAATTAGACGGAGAAATGACGTGGAGGCAAGGAATCTCGCTAAAAAAGAATCCAACCTGGTGGTGCAGACTGTCGAAACGAGAAGCGTTCCAGCGTTCAATCAGTTACAATGGCCGCATACATTCCAGTAGAAAACTTCACTTCGGTGACAAAAACAACGAAGTGAAGGATCCCCAAGTCGAGCCGCGAAAGCACGTGCAGTGTGCACAAGCGAAACAAAAACGTCTTACCGCGTCGAGCTCCAGACTGGGAATGGCGGGAAAATACCGAATTTTCCGGGGTGTACGAAATGACACGTGACTTGCTCGACTGGTTGTACGAAAATACAAACGACTGACGAGACCAACGAAATTTTCTCCAACACGCCTCACTGATTAAATTTGTTAAAAGACTTTAATTCATTATGAGTGGGAATACCACAATTCGGTAAATTTTATTTTTACTATTTATTTGAAAAGATTTCTTGAGCACGTTTGGTAAAAAAAAAAAAAAGGTGCTAGATTGTAGTTTTTCGCGTATTAAAATCTAATGCTAGAATATAGCATGACGTAATCAGTTACCGTGTTAGAACTTGGACTAATTATCACGAACATATTTTAAGTAATAACTCGACATGATTTTTGTTTACAGGTTCTACAAGTTCATACAACAAATAGTTTTGTTCGGCTGCGGATATTCAGTTTTGTTTTCCCGATACGATTACAACATAATCATAAACGTTCAAAACCGCAAGATAATAAAGCGCTATGAGTTATCTCCCTTTGCAAAACAGGCTTCGAAATATCATCAGGGTAAAACCACCCACAATCCAGCTAACAAACCCCCCCCCCCCCCCCCCCCAAAAAAAAAAACCCACAGTAGGCCTAATATCTTGCGTAGTTATTTGTTAACAAAAAAAAAATCCAATATATTTGGAGGAATTTGATGTCATGTTATCTTATTAAACTCAAACTCCAAATGTCTGTGCAGTTATTGTCCAAACCAAATTGTTAACAACTACAAAAAATTACTGTCCTACCTTTAATTGCCGTTAGATTGCCTCCAAAGTTTGTCCAGACACAAATCGCAAAAAAAAATCCACTACAAATATACAGATTCCACACACGAGACTGCAACGATGTCGTCGATATCGTTTTTGCTGAGATTGCATAGGAAAAAAATACATGCAGTTTTCTGCCGTCTGCCATGTTGCTTGTTTATGGAATACTCTTCAAGAGGGGTGAAAGCCTCCAAAGTATGTGACACAATTAATATGAAATCAATGATCTCTTGTGGTATCATTAAAATAATAATAATAATAATAATAATAATAAATAATTAATAATATGACGTCATCACGTTTGCTTTTATATCATAACATGTTATGACGTTGTTAGATTAAGTCCTATCCTTTCATCCCTCTTGAAGAATATTCCAAAAAAAGTCAAAATGGCAAAATTACATGCTTTTTGCCCTATGCGCTCTCAGCTTAGTCGATATAGTTATCATCTGGTATGTGGAATCTGTGTCATTGTAATGGTTTTTTCCAAGATTTCTGTCTGGACAAACTTTGGAGAAAATCTAACGGCAATTAAAGGTAGGAGAGTAATTTTTCGTAGTTGTTAACAATTTGGTTCGGACAATATAGTGTCATTTTTGTTTACTTATAAAAACAGATCTAAAAGGTAATAAATTTGTTTCGCTGGTTTTTGACAGGGCGTACAATCCCGTATGCCCTGTCAAAAACCCTTGTAACTAATATTATTGACAACGACAAAACATTCTGCTTTGCCGTGACAAGGATTCAAACTTGGGTTATTGCAGCCACAATGCAAGGTACTAACCACTATATGATCACGGCCACGAAGCAGAGATGTTACATTTTTAGAAAGTAAATTGAGCTACTCTGTCTCTAGGCTCAGTGACAAACCGGTCATGCTTAAATGCTTAAATATGCAAAATTTTAAATTTTAGTTCAGTTTTGCATAAATGTCTACAATTGTCATTACTCTGTATTCTATTATTATAAAAAAAATAATTGTTTAACAAACTAGGGAGATAATTGCTAACATATGGAGTCCTGTTAGAAGTTCAACTGAACTGAACTGAACTTTATTTACACTCTGGCCGTAATTCAACAGCAGATATGAGGTACATTGTAAAAATATAATTAAATAAATAAATGACAAGATGGCACATTCGTCATAATAATGTACTTCAGATAAAACAATTCAATGTATATCTATGGATTCATACTTGCATTTGAAGACATACTTTGCATATACAAATAAAATGAAACTGTAAAATCAGATTTCAGCCATGGGACTTAAGAATATGCATAATTTGTTTACAGAAAACTGCTAGCTTTCTGATAACACCAGTTTTTTTTAACTGTCAAATAGCATTCTAAATTTATAAACATTTGGTCCAGACTGGCAACACTTTGGCAGAAGTCTTGTTCTTTCATCTTTTAAAAAAAAGGATAACACATGTAATGAAATTCATCACCAATTTCGTTATTTGTATACAGAAAGCATGTTCTATTTGTTAAAGTTATTTTTTTCCATCTGCCTTTTTCAATGGGAAGATAATGATTTGAGAGTCGAAAATGTAATAGTGGTAACCAATATTTTTTTCTCTAAATTGGTTAAATATGTCTCGAACACAATATTTGATTTAAACAGTCTGTAACAAGATGCTTTAGATGAGTTAACAATTTCATTGTTCCATGTTTGTAAGAACTGATCCTTTAATCTTAAAACAATTCTTTGTTTTAATAGATTTACATCTGGTAGCTGGTTACACTGTGCAGTCCATACATTACCATATCCAACGTCATCCAAAACAGATTTGTTAAACTTTAACCATTTCTGATCACATATTCCATTTTTATAATCATTCAGCAATAATTCGTATTATATCAAGAATGATAACGTTGTGTGTTTTCCACAGATTAACGAACCAGCAGTAGGCAATAAACTGTTAAAACAGGTTTGCATCGCACATCGCCTACAGTTAGGTCTATTTTACTCAGCCTGTTGTTTGAGTGACAAATTTATACCATAAAATATGAGCAACTTCCAATTTATTATATTCTACCCATAGCAACTGATTTTACTAAGAATATAGTGATATTATTTGATGCCATGGCTTACAATTTAACACAAACAATTAATTTAATTTAATTTAATTTAATTTAACATAATTTCAGTCCATTCAGTTCAGTTCAATTTAAATTATTATAAATGTCATGAAT
This sequence comes from Gigantopelta aegis, assembly GCF_016097555.1. NCBI lineage: Eukaryota > Metazoa > Mollusca > Gastropoda > Neomphalida > Peltospiridae > Gigantopelta > Gigantopelta aegis. The sequence goes on from NC_054707.1 coordinate 24,140,852, forward strand.
CCACAATATATATAATATTTTTGTATACCATTAAAACAATAGAGTTGTTGACATGCACTTAATGGAGATAGAAAATAGTTGTGCCTAAAAGAAATAATTATTTTAATATCAACTCTTATTCAGTTTAATTCAATTTGAATTTGATAAAAAGAAAAATGCTACAAAGTAAATCGACCTACTCAGCTTGGTTGATTGACCAATCCAGACTATAAAATATGAGAAACTTCTAATTTATTACATTCTACCCATAGCAACTGTTTTCACTACGAATATATTGTTTACAATTTAACACAAACAATGAAATAAAATATCGCATAATTTCAGTTCATTCAGGTCATCTGAATTCAATTCAGTTGAAATATAATTAATTTAAATGTCATGATTCCATAATATATTTATTTTAAATTAAATTAAATCAAATCAAATTATTAAATTAAATTAAAATGAAATGAAATGAAGTGAAATACAATTAACTGAATTGGATTGAACTGAACTTTTTTTTTCTTTCTGATGCCAGTAATATATATACCATATTATAGACTTAAGAGCAATAGAATTTCTTTTAATGTCAACTCTTATTATATTATTATGTCCAAGTAGGTATATGAACCAACTTATTTAACATTACTTTCTGTTAATAAAAACTGATTAAGCTTGGTCTAAGTACCAGAGAGAGAGAGAGAGAGAGAGAGAGAGAGAGAGAGAGAGAGAGAGAGAGAGAGAGAGAGAGAGAGAGAGAGAGAGAGAGAGAGAGAGAGAGAGAGAGAGAGAGAGAGAGAGAGAGAGACGAGAGAGAGACGAGAGAGGGAGGGCGGGAAGGGAGAGGGAGACGGACAGACAGAGAGGGTGAGACGAGAGATGGAAGGAGATAGACAGACAGAGACAGACGGACAGACAGAGGGAAGCAGACATATGTATATAGACAAAACAGATATAGACTGAGAGATTAACGAGAACAAAAACAATTCTGCTTTGCCGTGACCAGGATTCGAACCTGGGTTATTGCAGCCACAACGCAAGGTGCTAACCACTATACGATCACGGCTACCAAGCACACATTAAATTCTTAGAAAGTAGATCGAGCTACTCAGCCATTACTCTGTATTGTATTATTATAAAATATTTTGTTTGTTTGACAAACTAGGAAGATATTTGCTAACATATGGAGTTCTGTTAGAAGTTCAACAAGTGCCGGTGTAGCATTCTGATAGACAAACCACCAGCGGGATGATCCCAGAAACAGAAAGGTAATCGGATATACGTTTTTATTGCTATTTTTTAATAAACTATTTCAAACTCGATATCTGACTAATTTTTATAGACAGCACGTAAGTTAGCTAGACTACCCATCATAACAAATCTCTTTTATGTAAATCTAAAACAAAATGTGTTTCCCTGTTTGAACAATAACTATGTAAAGTAAAGACGTGCTTCTGCTCAAAATGCACAACCCAGCTGTTCTTAAAACACACACCCAAGCTGTGCTCAAAACGCACGCCCCAGCTGTTCTTAAAATGCAGAGAACCCCATTCGCTAAAAACGACAAAGTGAAAAAAAAAAAAAAAAAAAGGACATATATACCACAAACATATATCGGTGGATTCCTAGAATGATAACCATTCTACCTATACTGTTTAATTTTATTCTTATGACAAACACGGGAGACCAACCACGACGGTCACCAATAGGCCAGGTTCCACTATGAGCTACAATGTTTATATTTTGTATGGGACATTCAGCTTCAATAGCACCACAAATGGCCCCGCCCGCTACCGATACTGGTCGGGCTGATGTAATGGTGCTCCCTTGCACTTGCCAGTGCGGACGGTCCTTTCTCCCACCCAACCCAAACCCTTTCCCTGTCCTGGATGGAGGAGCCGGCATAAGTCAACACCTGCGCCCATTAGAGCCGTGCTCTACGACAGTTTGCTCTAAATGTGCATGTTAAGCCCTATGACCTGACCTGACCTGTGCTAGTGATTATTAATATCATAATTAAGTCAATTGAATTGGCATATCACTGGAAACCTGTTTAAGGGGCGGATCATGTCAGTGGTGAGGTTTTGTTGTCTGGTGTAGAGTACAGCCATTGTTATCTCTAGTCACCTGGCCACAGACCACAATTAATTTCGCTGTTTCTATATAGCCTTAGTGGCTATAACATTTTTATTAATATCAGCAGGCCCGTGTACCTTTGCCTGCCTGGGGGACAAATACCCTGAAAAGGACAACCCCTGTTGTCCAGCTCTTTCTCCCAGCATATTGGTTTAAACAAACACACCTTCTAAACCTGACCGGAGTACACCCATTTTATACAAAAAGCACTACTTTTGCATGGGCCGGAATTGCCACAAACAAGTCTTCAATGTCAACAAGTTACACATGTTTACAAACTACATGCTCTCCCCTGTCACTTCAGTCAAATAGTTGCCATGAAATAATCACAGTCAAACAGCAGACTACTTGCACTGACAAATTTCCAGATGGGAAGATAACTGTAATCTGAGGCCACCTTAGTCCTCCCCTTATTGATATGTTGTCACCTCTAGCCCTTCCCTACAACATATCAATAAGGGAAGGGCTAGAAGTGACTTGAGCTAAGCCATTGTGTGATTATTCTGGCTAGCCGATTTATGTATATGATTTCTGGACGTTTGTATTTTTCTAAATAGTACAGAATCGAAATCGAGAAAAATAGAACCAGAATCAAGAAAAACAAACATTCTGAGTATATTGCTAAAGCATTACATGTACCCCAAATTTGTTTCATATCTCTTAACTTCAAGGGTCATAACTTTGTAAAAAAAAAAGTGTAAAGCGACATGGAAGTCAAACTTGATATGTAGCACACTAACAGTACAAGATAAAGCTATATACAAAATTTTATCTCAAAATCGTCAGGCATTGGAAACCAAAAGTTTGGATTAAAAAAATTAATGTCTCATGAATTCAAGGGCCATAACTCCGTAAACAATTGGTAAACTGTCAAGAAAGTCAAATCTTATCCGTAACAGAACATGATAAAGCTATATACAAAATTTCAGCTCAATATATCAAGACTCTTCCTCCTCCTCCTCCTCTCTCCCCCCCGTTGGACTTGTAGGGGATTAATAAAGCCAGAATTAGTTGAGCCATCAACATCATTCCAACAGTAAATACAGAAAAAACAAACACATTTTATGCAAGTATAATAATAGTTTTATTATTTTTGAACTACACGCCTCAGTACACTGAAATAAATAAATTTATATGTTTTCAATATATAAATAAATATACTTCAAGTGAAACAAAATATATATACAAATATTAATACACTGTACATCTGTAAAGCTGACCAGTGTAAACAGCCAGCATACAGGTAAGAGATTAGAAAATGTCTTTGTTTTTAGTCTGAAGATCTCTGAGTAGCTGGCACATAGATGTCGTCTTCGTTGTGTTATCTCTAAGGCTGCTACTCGCCTGGAATATGTAACAGAAAAAAATAGCATTTTTATAAATATTGGCCTGTAGAGGTTAGGACCAAGGGCGCATACATTTTAATTTTTTAGGGTTTTTTTACAATTTGGTTCATGTGTCTTTTATGCCCTTGGAGGGACAGTATGTAGCCCAGTGGTGAAGTGCTTGCTCGACGCGCGGTCGGTCTGTGATCGATCCCCGTCGGTGACCCATTGGGCTCTTTCTCATTCCAGCCAGTGCACCACAACTGGTATATCAAAGGCCGTGGTATGTACTGCCCTGTCTGTTGGATGGTGCATATAAAAGAACCCTTACTGCTAATCGAAAGGAGTAGCCCATGAAGTGGACATTAATTATTACATGATATTTAATATAACAGTAAAAATTTGACTATTGTTTTACATATCAGCAACAACCATTTAAATGCTGGTACTTTAAAAGACTACCGGCCTCGGTGGCATGGTGGTTAGGCCATCATTCTACAGGCTGGTAGGTACTGAGTTCGGATCCCAGTCGAGGCATGGGATTTTTAATCCAGATACAGACTCCAAACCCTGAGTGAGTGCTCCGCAAGGCTCAATGGGTAGGTGTAAACCACTTGCACCGACCAGTGATCCATAACTGGTTCAACAAAGGCCATGGTTTGTGCTATCCTGCCTGTGGGAAGCGCAAATAAAAGATCCCTTGCTGCCTGTCGTAAAAGAGTAGCCTATGTGGCGACAGCAGGTTTCCTCTAAAAAACAGTGTCAGAATGACCATATGTTTGACGTCCAATAGCCGATGATAAGATAAAAAATCAATGTGCTCTAGTGGCGTCGTTAAATAAAACAAACTTTACTTTACTTTACTTTAAAAGACTGGAATTTTTTTTAAACACATCTACATTTTCAGATATAAAGTACTATATATTATATATGTGGAATAAATTTTTTTTTTTTAGAGAAACTAATAACATACATGTTAGAAAGCACTTAACAGACATAATTAGTGCTTCCATAAAAACACCAACATAGAAACTGAAACATTACTATATAGGCTATGATGTTACTATGCATACATCATAGCCTACGATGGTTTTACAGTATTGTGACAGCTAAGATAGCTTTGAAAATATAGGCTCTGACTATATTACTACACCTGTCAGGCGTCGTAAGAGATCGTGTTGGATACAGGATATTATGAGTGTTCTGTCAAAAGTCTTCTTACCAGTAGAAGTGAGCATACCCTGATATTAGTAACATTTATTCAAATTACAGCCAAAAGTTGCCATCTTATTTTATTGCATCGACATAGGGCGCTAAGATAGCTTTTAAAATATGGGCCCTGATTTCAATCTCTAAGGATGTGATCAATATAAGCACAAACTTTATGATTAACACTCTGGACCCTGTTTTACGAAAGGATCTTAGGTAGCTGTGGACTTAATGTGATCATAGTGCTAAGATCGCTTTGTAAACCAGGACCCTGGACAACTACCACTCAACTTACCTTCTTCCACTAGTCTCTGATTATACCAAGATCGTTTTGCAAAAATATCCATGTCACTTCTTCTTTGACTTTGTCTTGCTGTAAATGGCTGTTCGATTCTTAAAGCTTCCATCAATGGATTTTTCAACTGCTTGCAGGCACTGGCGGGAGCAGAACTGAAAAAATCAAATTACTGTTTTTAATGATAAATCAAATATTATTATACATAATCATGTATATGTTAGTCTTTTCATTTGAAAATGAAGTACAATGCTGAATAACCAGGGCTTCTAGATTATGGTAGCCTCACTCCCATGGCTAGTGATATTCAGTGTTGGGCTAGTAAATAACTACTATTGCCATGCCCGATGGCTATTGATTTGTTTTTGGGTCAAATGTTGCAGTTAAGTCTATTTTGTAAATATGAATATCCTGCTCACCCCACCCCCCACCCCACCAAACCCCCCAATGTTAGTGTTTTAAGCTCCACCTCCCTCTTTAGGTGACATATCCGATTATTACTATTATTTAGTAAAACTGTATGATCTTAAAGTAAAGTAAAGTAGGGCTAGTGAATTTGTAATCATGGCTAGTAAACGTTTTAAATCACTGATCCCATGGCTAGTGGATTTTATGAAAATTCTAGAAGCTCTGACTGAATGATAAAATAAAATGGCTCAAGCTCCTTCCAAAGTATAAAGAAAAGAGGCTTGTTACTAAGTCCAATTTCCAAGTAAAAAGTTCAGTTTTAAGAGGTATTTGGTTTAGAGAGGTTTTATATACTGATATTTAAAAAGGGACCATGAAGAACCTCCAGGTTTTGAAGAAATTCCGGTTTACAGAGTGTTTGGTCTATAGGGGTTTCACTGTATAAATTATAAAGTGTGTATGGATTAAATTAAATGAGGCAGACCTATCTGGCATAAGATAATAATCATGATGCCTCCACCTTCTTCCCCCCCCCCCCCACCCCACCCATCTTCAATATTGGAACCTCCTCCCTAATACATTTAATTTTCAACTCACTGCTGAACTGATATGCACAACTTCTCTTTAGCAGCTTGATTTTGAATGTAGTCTGTCAACCAGGATTTTTTTTGTTTGAAGACTTTATCGTACTCTTCTTGGAACAAGACAGCGTTAAATTCATCCAAGCTCCAGACATTCTGAAGTAGTTAATAGTAATAACAATAATGATAATTAATTCCTTCGTTCATTCATTTCAACTTTCTTTTGTGCTTATATCCAATTAAAGTTCAAGCATGCTGTCCTGGGCACACACACCACAGCTATATGGGAATGGGAACTCTATTTACGTGCCCATATCCAATAAAGGTTCAGCCTCTGACACAGCCAGTGGGTGGTTCCGGGGCAGGAAGGTACCACAGCCTGGTGTTTATAAAGCATTTAGAGCAGGTCACAATATTTTACGCGAATCGCCATTCTGTTCGCGTGTCGGTTACGCAAAATTAAATTTACGTCATGACCTGTAGACGTTCAGAAATTAAAACTTGCAAACTTCACGATTATAGGAAGTTTATTTATGCAGGCATACTACTAGTATTCCGACCCATGCTTAGATACTTGATGCGCGGCAAACCAGTAGACAACGGTATATTGCAACGATTGTAACTTGCGACCAAAGTCTCAGAATAGAGAGGAGCCAAACGTTTGAAAGAAATGTGCACGGACCGCTAAGGCGCCTAAATTATCTGCTGCTATTTTATCTCTAAAGGGATATATGTAGATTTAATATTGGATTGCCTATAATTTTACAAAGGTTGAAAACGGTTTTAACGTTAACAAAAATCCAAAAATGTCTCAAAAGCTGAAAAATACTAACATCGCATAATGAGCTTTAAATAACAAACATTTGGAACGTCACTGTAGTATAGAAGTACCATCCATAAAGTGAAAGTAGCATAGCCACCGCAAAATATGTGTCAAATTGTGGTCTTTCTTTTTGTTATTATAAGATTTATTTTTATTAATCTAATCATGCACCAATGAGTACATGTAGCTTGTTTTATAGTTCAGAGGCACTGGACATTTGTTGTTTGGGTTTTTGGTGGGGTTTTTTTAATCTGCTGTATACTAAATTTTACATATTATCAGTGACAAATGGTAGCCTTTATTTGTTATTTATAAAAGAAAATTATTAGTCTAATCGTGCACCAGGGAATGGGCATTTTTCCTCCAAATGTATCTATTTTGTTTCTGTACTGGGCTGATATTTAGTCCTTTTACAATATTCGTGCTGGGGTGTCGTTAAACATTAATTCATTAATTAATCCATTAATTCCTTTTACAATAGTGTTAACTTCCGCAAGCTGCACAGAGGTTCTAGAAAACGGTGGCCCGATGCCCGAGGACAGTGATTTTTAGATTCAGGCAACTAAAAGTTACTTTTTACGATCCCGATGGCAAGTCGTGAATAATAATAATAATAATAATAATAATAATAAATCTACAATGCTACGATCGTACGAAAACAAGAGAAACATCTACAAGTCACTTCTTTCGATTTGCAAGCATCAAAGAAACTGTTTTATAAAATGTTTTCTTTTGTATTTTGTTTTAACTTTATGTTTGAGCTAAAAATTATGTATTTAAAATATAATTTCAACGTAATTTTGAGGTAACCGATCAGGTAATCCACAGGATATGCAAATATAATTCACGTAACCGAACAATTGGTTACCTAGGTAAAAACCACGTGGACCGACTTCCGGTTAGAGTCTAGACTCGAGACTCTTAATAGAGTGAGACCGTAATGCCATAACAACGCCATACAAATTGTATGTGTGTGATGTCATTAGAGATTGAGTCTGGACTCTAAAAAGTTTTATAAGCATGGGCTCTGGACAGTGGATTAGTGGTTAGTTGTTAGTTGTAAGTGATTAGCCTTACAGCTACTAAGTGAGTCGTTTAAAACTCACTGTGTGGGAGCCGGTACCTTTCAGCCTTATGTCCGATGGCTTAACCATGACATCATTGAGCACGATATATACAGATAATAAATAGAATATATTATTATATATTATTATTATTATTATACGATACTGATGGAAGAAAGTAAGTGTCAGAAAGCTAACCATGTTACTGACATTCAACCCGGAAGCGCTCGCCTGATGTGCAGTCGATCTAGGATAGATCCGCCTCGGTGGACCTATTGGGCTATTTCTCATTCCAGCCAGTGGACCACAACTGGTATATCAAAGGCCGTGTTATGTGCTATCCTGTCTGTGGGATGGTGCATATAAAAGATCCCTTGACTATGTCAAATAACAAATGTATGACATCCAATAGCCAATGATTAATAAATCACTGTGCTTTAATCAAAACAAAACAAACAATAATGTAGGATTGTAAGTATGAATTTACAGTTTTGTTTTGTTTAACGATACCTGGCTAAACAGTGTTCGAAATTAACGGTATCCCGATATCCCGGGGATACCAGAATTTAATTTTAGATACCAGACTTCAATAGTCCAGTATCCCACCGGGATACCATATAATACTAAATTCTCAGGTGGGATACCAGATTTTGAAATGTTAGTATCCAACTAGTATAATGGCCAAAAATTTCAATCTCGAACACTGCTAAACTTACAGCATTTGGGAAATGTTGCCTAACTTAATACTGCCAGTGAATATTTATTTATTTACCATTTCCTAAAGAATCAGTTCGTCAGGTCAGGTCATATGTCTTTACGTGCACATTCAGAGCAAGCTGTTGTAGCGCATTCCTGTCTTGGGAACAAGAGCCGTCCAGGACAGGAAAGGTGGGGGTTGGGTTGGGGAGAGGATGGACTGCCTGCACTGGCAGGTCCAAGTGAGCACCAGCAGCCCGACCGTGGTCGGTAGCAGGCGGAGGGGGGTTAATGGTGCAATGGAATTTTGAATGGAGCAAGAATTATGCAAAAAGAGAAAAGGTGCGCAAGTTTTGATTGAGGAATTTGGGCGCAATTTTGAACAGTCGGTCAAAAAGAAAGAAATATAGGTTTTGACATTAGTTAGTCTTCACTTGGACATGTTTATTTCACTTTGTCTCTAATCTCCTTACTATAGATATCATTGGTGCAATCATTGGGTGGTCAACTCAGGTACCAAATTTGACTGTAAAGGATCAAGTCTCTTTTGGTGAGGCCCATCCATAAAGTAGTTGCATAAAAACACTGGTGTAGTCAGGGTGTTATCCCACCCAAACACACCTTTTTTCCACACCACCTTTTACTTTTGCTTGTTTCCCCACATCATAACTCATAGTGTGGTGCCCATCTCCCACCTCTAAATGTGAATATCCACTCAATATAAAATCTAGAAGGCCACGCCAATGCACACAAAATCTGGAATTTATATTTGTTTAATCCCCTCCCCCTTATGTACACCTTCACTCCCCTCCCTACCCCATGTTCGGGCATGCATTAATCTTCCCGTGGCAGATGCACTATATGGATGGCTCTTGATATTGAAGGTGTAATCTCGAAGTTCAGGTTTAAAGAGTATCCAACTTTAGAAAAGTTCTGTTTTATACTGATATTTAACTTTCAGTTTCGTGTCTGATTTTTAAGGGTTTCACTGTATTACCATTCTTCAGATTAAAAACATAAAAATAAAATTTATTTGTCTGGATTACATCATATTTGAATGTGAGCTTTAAAATACACCTTTACACTCAGTTGAATCACCTGTAAAATATCTTGGACCTTGGAATCAGCTGCTATTTCTGGGATCTGGGAATCAGTAGCTGTTTCCTGGACTTTGCTATAAGTAGCCGATTCTTGGACGTTGGTATCGGTATCTTCTTCTTGGATTTTGGAATCAGAAACCATTTTATGGACCTTCCAATTAGTAGTTGTTTTCTGAACCTTGGAATCAGAAGTCATTTCTTGGATCTTGCGATCAGTAGCTGCTTCCTTTACATTGGATTCAGTGTCTGTTTCTTGGATCTTGGAATCAGAAGCCGTTTCTTGGATGTTGGAATCAATGGCTCTTTCTTGAACCTTTGGATCAGTAGCTGTTTCGTGGACCTTTGAATCAGTATCTGTTTCTTGCGCCATGGAACCAGGAGCTGTTTCTTGGATCTTGGAATCAATAGCTGTTTTTTTGTCCTTTGAATCAGTAGTTATATTGGTGGCTGTTATCTGGACTTTGGAATCAGAAGTCATGTCTTGGACCTTGTAATTGGTGTCTGCTTCTTGGATTTTGGAATCAGAAGCCATTTCCTTAACCACACAATCAGCAGCGGTTTCCTGCACCTTGGAATCAGTCACTGTTTCTTGGGCCTTGGAATCACTAGCTGTTTCTTGGATCTTGGAATCAGAAGCCATTTTTTTAATCTTATAATTAGTAACCATACCCTGGATCTTGGAACCAGAAGCCATTTTTTTTCCCTTGAAATCAGTAGCTGTGTGTTGGATCTTGCAACGAAAAACCGTTTCTTGGATGTTGGAGTTAGTAGCTGTTTCTTGGATCTTAGAATCGATAGCTTTTTCTTGGTCTGTGAAATCAGGAGCGGTTTCCTGGATCTTGGAACCAGTAGTTATATCTTGGACCCTGGAATCAGGAGCCATTTCTTGGATCTTTGAATCGATGGCGGTGACTTTGAAATCAGAATCCATTTCTTGAACCTTACAATCAGTAGCTGTTTCCTGGATCTTTGAATCGGTGGCTGTTTCTTGAACCTTGGCATCGGTAGCTGGTTCTTTGACCTTGAAATCAGTAGCTGTTTCCTGGACCTTGAAATGGGTGTCTGCTTCTTGGATCTTGGAATTAGAAGCAATTTCATGAAACTTACTATCAGAAGCCCTTTCCTGGACCTCGGAATCAGTGGCTGTTTCTTGGACCGTGTCATTGGTAACTGGTTCTTTGACTTCTGAATCAGTAGATATATCATGGAACCTGGAATCAGATGCTGTTTCTTGGACCTTGGAATCGGTGTTTGCTTCTTGGAGTTTGGAAGCAGAAGTCATTTCTTGAGCTGTACCATCAGTAGCTGTTTCCTGGATCTTGGAATCGGTGGCTGTTTCTTCGATCTTGGCATCGGTAGCTGGTTCTTCGACCATGGAATCAGAAGCCATTTCGTGAACCTTACAGTCAGTAGCTATCTCCTGGATCTTACAATCGGTGGCGGTTTCTTGGACTTCGGCATCGGTGGCTGTCTCTTGGACCGTGGCATTGGTAGCTGGTTCTTCAACATTGGAATCAGAAGCCATTTCTTGGACCTTGCGATCAGTATTTGTGTCCATGACCTTGAAATCGGTGTCTGGTTCTTGGATTTTAAAATCAGAACCAATTTCTTGAACCTTACAATCCATAACTGTTTCATGGATCTTGGAATCAGTGGCTGTTTCTGGGACCGTGGCATCGGTTGCTGGTTCTTCGACCTTGGAATCAGAATCCATTTCTTGGACTTTGCAACCAGTAGCTGTTTCATGGACCTTCGAATCGGTGTCTGATTCTTGGATTTTGGAATCAGAAGCCATTTCTTGGACCTTGCTATCAGTAACTGTTTCCTGGGTCTTGGAATCGATAGCTGGTTTTTGGTCTGTGAAATCAGGAGCGGTTTCCTGGACCTTGGAACCAGTAGTTATATCTTGGTCCCTGGAATCAGAAGCCATTTCTTGGATCTTTGAATCAATGGCAGTTTCCTGGACTTTGAAATCAGAAGTCGTTTCTTCAACCTTGCAATCGGTATCTGTTTCCTGGACCTTTGAATTGGTGTCTGCTTCTTGGATTTTGGAATGTGAAGCCATTTCTTGAATGATACAATCCGAAGCCGCTTCCTGGACCTTGGAATGGATGGCTGTTTCTTGGACCTTGGCATTGAAAGCTGGTTCTTTCACCTCCGAATCACTAGCTGTATCTTGGAGTCTGGAATCAGATGTTAATTCTTGGATTTTGGAATCAGTGGCTGTATCCTGGATTTTCGAAACAGTGGCTGTTTCTTGGAGCTTGAAATCCTTGTCTGCTTCTTGGATTTTGGAATCAGAAGCAATTTCTTGACCATCGCCTTGTGCAGGTTCAGGAGCTGTTGGTCGCACAGGCCTTCAAAAAAAAAATGAAATATATATGTTACAAATAAATTCCTGCTAAAAACATAATGTGACATTGTTTTCTGTTTTATGATGCATATAATAAGTAAAAATGCTCTGCTCTGTCTAAAATGCCTTTAATATATTTATGAAAAAATACCATGTGTTTTGAGCTTTTGAGAAAATTAGAAAATATATATACAATTATATAATCATAAAAAATCACTAGAAATTATGTACAGTTGATCATTTATGAATGTAATAGTCAGGTTATCGTCTACCTCTAGTCATCCAGTTTGTCACTCTCCTGGCTGATGATAGGTAGGGAGGCGAGACTGGTGGTCCCAAGACTATAATGATAAATGACCAGAGAATATGTGGCTAACGGCAGATGATTCGTGGACAGGTTTTCTGCCAGAAAATAAAGTGAGGCTTTTTGGCTTAATTCTCCTACTGAGAATTTTTTTTGGAAATTAATCTCCGCCTCTTTCGCCGTGTTTACCTCGGCCACAACAACCAGTCTTCAGTGCTCCTTAAGTGCTAAGTTGTAAGCGAGAATCCCACCTTCCCCGCCCCTTCCTGTCATGGACACAAGGGCTTGCTCATGCAAGAACTTGCACCCATGACAGGCATGCACTACAACTGAATGTGCATATTAAACACTATATATGACCTAACCTGACCTGTAAGAAAACAATGTCTAAAATATACCACCATAGTATATTTAGGACACTTATTTTTCTTACTTTAAAGATGTCAAACATTTAGAATATTATTTTGAGTGCTCGATGTATTATGTCATGACCTGGACCTATTATGTCATGCTCTCACGTGCTCGATATTTTAATAAAAGTTTATTTACAGATAAAAATATAATGTCACCTAGTCATGGGTATCCATGCAATGCTGTCCGATTTACTGGTAGACCAGTAGAGCCGATTTCAGTCAGATTGGTAAAAATGAGCCCCTAGCTGCATGGGTTTGAAATCTTTTGAAATTGGACACTGCATTTCATGTACCATCGACATCCCAAACTGCGTTCACATAATGACAAAAACATGAATACGATATTTACGGAAAATACTATTCTACATTTTTCAGCTACGATACATGAAACAAAATAGATTGTAATCAGGTAACATGAAAAATCAACAATGTGGACGTAAAACAAATCCATTGTATTAAACAAAGATGAAGCACCCTCCAGTAAACAGGAAAACCTGCAACTACATTCAGGCGCATGCGTTTGAAAAATGTATCGTGCAGTTCGTCATTTTGTATTTTAAGGCCACTACATGAAACAACTATGTTTGCTAACTATGCACAGTTGACGAACACTTAGTTGTTTTGTTTGTTTTTAAGGAAAAATTCAGTTTGTCAAGCGTTCTGGATCGGTCCGCAGTTTACCACCACCCATCGCTTGATGTCAATACTGATAAGAGGACGGAGGAAGAAGAAACGTGCGCCAGGAGCGGCTCAGAGGGGAACAAAACTGGCGGCTCAACCGCCAGCGGCGGTCCCTTCTGCGTCGCCGCCACGAAAGGACCAGCTCATCCGGACCCGCCATCAACACTCTCAACGCGCCATGTGCGAGACGCCCGCAGATGGACCTCCATCTCCCTCTACGCCACCGCCTACACGTAACTGGCCACTGTCACCAGTCTTGCCAGTTCGGAAGGCGGCGGTCCGGGCAGGAGCCGTTGCGAAGAGGAAGGCCGTCGCTCAGCCGAACGACCACCCTGACAAGGCAAGGCCTCCGCCTTCACAGGCACCGTCCCCCTCCGACTCGGAAGCCGTCGGGAAAATCGGGTCCGGCTTCCTGAAGTTCGTGCAGGGGACACCTCGGATCCGGTATTACTGATGGGCGGACTAGTGGAACCAGAGCTGAAACAACTGCCTGATGGAAGCGCTTACGAGCTACACACCATCAAGTCTACAGCCGGCAAGACAGGGTTGGTACTAACTGAGCGCCGAGAAGGAGTCTACCGACAAGCGGTCCTAGTTAGAGAGATGGATAGCCATACCATCCACAGGATCGTCAAGGCCCTTTTCGGCAACGACTACAGGAGTGTTATAACCATCCTCGCCGACCAGAGATGGAAGCACTTCATCCCCGCCTTTGCCGGTTCTCCGCTCATCAGTTCGCCGTAGGCCAACCTCCACACCCTAACGGCCTTAACGAGGCCATTCACGTGGACATATAGATTGGACTTTAAACATTTAGACCTTTGTTCAAAATTTTATGTCGAAATTACTTTTTTTTTAATATTATTAAATAGTCCGATCCTATCTTCTTTCTCTTATTTATTTTTGGACTGTCCTTCTAAAATGCTCCAAATTATATAAATATTCGGCCGAGCAGTCAATTATTTTTTTTTTTTGGCTTGTCATATTTTTCTTATTTTAAAAAAAATTATTATATTAACCTTTTTACTAATTGCTATTTTCAAAATTCTGCCCATTTTCAACACTACCCCCCCCCCCCCCCCCCCCCCCCCCCCCCCCCCCCCCCCCCCCCCCCCCACACACACATCCCGAGTCAGGCCACCGATCTTATCGGAGGTCGGACTCGGGATGGGCGTGTTCGAAACCCTAGTGGTATATGGGCACGTTAAACTAGTTATCATCATCATCATCAAACCACTGTCATGATTTTGCAAGTAAGGTTTTCATTGGTCGAATGAAAGATCAACTGGACATGAGCTCCAACGGGTTGCTGTTAGATCCACATGTAATAGTGGAGCTAATTTTAATTAGTTTGTGATAGGCATTACGTACAAAGCAGTGAATAGTTTGTAAAATAGATTTTGTTTAATGAATTGATTCTTAATTAACACAATTTATACACTCAAAATTATTTACAATTGTTATGAATGGATTACGAATACTATTCACCACAATAAAGGCACAAAAATGTAGCATACCTTTTGCAGATCGAATATAATAATTGAAACTAATTCTAACGGGCTTAAAAATCATAAAAAATTAAATGATTTGGTCTTGTTGATCTGCCACATGTGAGGTCATGTGACACGCACCGAATGTTAATTCGTCTTCCTCCATTTTAAGTCAATTTCTACGAGTCGTGTGGACACAATATCAGTAAGGTATAAACAAAAACGACTTAGTAAAATTAACAGTTTTACGGGATTGTAAAGTTTTCTATTTAGATACTTCGGCTACTTGTCTGAACTGTATTGTTAATGAAAATGTTCCTGAAATTCAGGCTGAATTGTGGAGAAACCTCACAAATGAACGACATGCATGATGCAGACGACAACAAATCGGATAATCTGTCTAAAAAGATAAATAAATGTATCCCTTAATTTCCAAGATATTACATGCAATTTTACCTGTCGTACCCTCTTTGACAGAAACTGATGGTAAACTGTTCGCCAGGGTATCACCGTCAGATGTTTGAAATAATTACCCGCTTTACTTCAAAAAGGGAAGCAACTCTCATTAAATCTCATTAGACGGGTAACACACCACATAATGATCCTGACATTCAGTTCTATATGTAGGTATCAACTGTTTTAAATTAATATTGAGTGTCCACGGGAATGTTTCCAGGGACGGACAAGACATGTTGGCACATAATAAAGTATAGCCTAGGCATGGTTAGGCGAACAGGCCCGTAAAAACGATATCTGGTGTGTTGAGGGGGGGGGGGGGGGGGGGGGGGCACAATATCTACAACCCACGTCTTTATCTTTATTTATATAGAAAGCAAACAAAAGTACATTTTCACCCTTAAGTGGGGAGGCATAGATCCCTCCACCCCCCCCCCCCCCCACCCTTTGTTTCCAGCATTAAGTCAAATTCATCATGCTGGTATATGCCAATATGCCCCCCCCCCCCCCCCCCCACACTTTGTTTCCAGCATTAAGTCAAATTCATCATGCTGGTATATGCCAATTAATATTTTAAACATATACGTTGATTGGCAAATACTATACATAGGTCCTACATAAGAAATTCAGGTGCAGATCCAAGGGAGGTAAGTGCTCCCTTGGTCCCTATGGATGCTCGTCTCTGTTTTCACACCATAATGAAATGGGGAGTTGTCCCACTTTCAACATTGCATAACCCTAAATAGCTGATAATCAAATGGGGGCATGTGAAGGGGGAGGGATTCGTGGTTCAAAGCCCTTCTCTGCTCAAGCTAATTTTCTTCTTTCTTTTTTCAATATATTTTCTAGGGGAGAATGACCCCCTGCTAAAAATAAAATTAACAACCACCTGTTAAAGAAACGTAGGGGAAGTGCCAGGAAGTTGTTTATCTCTCGGGGGTGACATGGGACCACTGAGACGCCTTTTTTTTTGTTGCAACCATTGAAAAGCGGTACTCATTTTGCATCAAGGTAAACAAAGGGTAAGGGACAACACTTTATAGGTGGTAAAACTTTTTTTTTTATATTATTATATTTGTCAGGGCGAGTACCAAGTAACAATCGCGTGTATGCTTTGGGTTGTTTACTTTATTTGTCTTTTAGATACTTTCAGCGAATAGTTTCTCATAACTCAGTATAGAATTGCTCATTACAATTTTATAATTTA
This sequence comes from Gigantopelta aegis, assembly GCF_016097555.1. Taxonomy (NCBI): domain Eukaryota; kingdom Metazoa; phylum Mollusca; class Gastropoda; order Neomphalida; family Peltospiridae; genus Gigantopelta; species Gigantopelta aegis. The sequence continues at coordinate 24,157,372 of NC_054707.1, forward strand.
GGCTATATTGCTTGTATTTATATGCTAAATTGTATTCTGTTGTAATGGGGTGAGACTTTAATAAACGGTTTGTCTATCTGTCTTCTCACAAAAGTGAACACTCAAGGTTTAGCCCGAGTACTCTCACGATAAGCGAGCATGACAGACATTTGGACAGTTATATAGAGAATAACTAGTTAATGACGTCGGATATATCTGCTTTATCCTACGAAGGTAAGAATGGGAAATTCCGCGAGGCTCTGCCAGATATCCAACGTCATTTACTAGTTATTCTAATTCAACACCTTTGTAAGAACGAATCTGATTGGATCTCTACTAAAAATTTCAGGTGGTAAAATCACCGATATACCGGTAGCAAATTTTCTGGCAGAAATATGTCATAGGTTATGCAAAGAATAAGGTTGTTTTGTAATGACATCATAAAGACAATTTCTGTAGCGTTCATATTACGTACAGAAGTCGTTAAATACCAGGCCGTAGCTAGGATATTTTGTCGTTGTTGTTTTTTTTTTTGTGTTTTTTTTTTTTTTTTGGGGGGGGGGGGGCGCAACTTAGTAGTTAATAGTCTAAAACTCCTTAAACAGTTAAGAAGAGAATTTTGTTTAAGTTTCTATAATGCTTTCCGGACCCCCACCCCCCCCCCCCCCCCCCCCCGCTAGCTACGGCCCTAAATACTGAGAAGTTTTTTTATGTCAGAAATGAACATATTATTCTTTATTAGTCGTTATCTAATCACAAGAGCTGATTAAATATGTCTAATTACACATCTATGTTCGAGCCGCTAATTGTTCGACCACCCATCGTCTGTTAATGGGCTGCCTAATGACGTCACCAGCTGGTGACGTTTATGTGCTTATTCTTACTAAAAATGTAACACTTTTCTATTTAAAATCTACCAGCAAACAGTTTAATTAGAATAACGTGTCGCCAATAAAACTAAATTTGCGACAGTAAAACCACCGATATAGGCCCTACGTCCGCAAATCGGAAAACACAGTAGGGTTATCCCCTAATTATCTTTATCCTGCAAACCATAAAAAATAATATTTATATTGTGTTATTTTCAGCCACAATGTACGATGACCTAGAGGTCAAATGAGTAATTGTGTAATGTATCTATGCGTGTGACGTCATGAGTGACGTCAAAAGTCATATTCGCCATAGCGTGTAAACTGTAACGCCGTCTTTCCAATAGAAAACACACATACACGCACGCACGCACGCGTGTACATACCAACAATAAATGAATAAAATAAATAAATATAAAACTCAAATAAATGAAATGTACAAAACCAAACCAACAACATAAAATACCACATACCGTCTCGAACAAACAATGCTGTTTAAAACAAAATTTAATACTAATGTATAGACCAACGGTTTCACTTTCAGTTTCTGAGTTCTGTGTTATTTCTATGCTTGGAAGATTCACATAATATGTTCGTTTGTAACTAATGGTTAGTTTCTAACATTGATACCTGTTATTTTGGCTCGCATTGTCACTTGAATGACCTTTTTTTTTCTTCTCTTTATTAAACCGTAACACTTTGTTAAGTCTTTTCATTGCAATTGCATACAGAAATCTGTAACGTTTCGATTGTCATCGAACGATTGACAAGGCAACAGACGTACGTCACCGTCACGTAGGCGGACGTGGTGGTAGACATCAGAGGGTGTTAGTAAAACGCGGACAGGAATGGAATGGAACGGAACGGAATTCGATGTCTAATGTAGGTGAGGAATTAGATTTGTACACGTTTTGTCATTTTAAACGTTTAATCTTTATATTGTAGTTTAAAAATGATTCCAAAATAAGCAAAGTCATTGTTTTCTCACACCCATAGTCTCATAACTATTTATAAAAAAACCTACGTCACTACAAATATACTGAACAAAATATTTATTCATTTCCTTCTCGTTTGTTTAATCTCTGTGGGAACCACAGATTAAACACAATCGCAACCCAAGCCTCCTCTGCATAACTATTTCTGTGGACCGAATAAATGGATGTTACTGCACATCCTCCTCTTGGAAGAACTGAGGATTTGTTTTATTAAAAATAAATATATATTAAAAAGTTTTAATTTCGGGATGGTGGCGGAGAAAAGGAGACGGAGGGGAGGGGTAAAACATCTTCTGATTTTACATTACTTAATGATTTAACCCACGTGTATCTAATATTACACGTGTTCCTTTTTGTTTCTTGGTTTACATTCAATTCCCCAATAGCCTAAATCATAGTATATAATTGATATGTATCTAGGCCTAGGCCTATATTGAATTTTTTTCTGGAGGAGCATGTTGCGTCGTCCCCTCCCATCCCCCATCAGACCTACTCCTTTCGGGGGCTCAGCGCATTTGCCTTCCGCAAACTCAGATATCCTTTTTCTAATTGTTTTACCCCACTCCACCACTTACAAAATCCTAGATTCGCCATATTAAAATAACAAAACGTGTAGAAATCTGATTCCTCATTTACATTAGGTATCCGGTTTCGGTCCGGTCCGCATTTTTCCAAAACCCGACATGAGATAGACTCTTTCCGTACCAATTCCTTCAGCGGTTATGATGAGAACAGAAGTCTCCGCGGGTTGTGCTCTCAATTTGTCTACCCCCCCCCCCCCCCCTCCCACCACCACCACCTGGAGGGCTTGCTTGCTAGCTATGGAATGTTGATAGGGTATCGAGTCACGAACACCGGATCACGGGCGACCGTGACTTTGATGTTTGGCGACTTGGTACAACCAAAGCGGTAGAGGAGGACTAAGAAGACGAAACGTGCGCCAGGGGCGGCACGGGGGACCAAACCTGGCGGCTCCATCCCATCGGCGGTCCCTTCTGCGACGCCACCCCCGCCGACCCTGCGGAAGATGACGACGAAGCCTACGACCCCGGCATCTACAGATGCGGCTCCCGAAGTACTTGACACGGCTATGTGAGAAGAAACTACGAGTGTTCCGACCACACACACACACACATACACCCCCCCCCCCCCACACACACACACACATACACACACACACCCCTCCACCTCACCAAGGCGACTTCGGTGCAGTCACCAGCCCGTGAGAGGCCTCTTGTTGCGAAGAGGAAGGCTACAACACCAAGCGAACAGCCTGACAGGGTACGAGCACAGCCGACCGCTCAGCCGAATCCAGACCAACCCGGGGACTTTCTCCTGACGGCTCCCAAGCTTCGTCCTAGGTACCGACACCTTATTAGGATGGGCACTACTGGGGACAAGACCTTCATCAAGAGCCATGTGCTGACCGACACCTTTCAACTACTTCCGAGTAGCGAAGGGAAGGTCTCGATCTACCCTTCCACCACCAGTGAAGGAATAGCACTGGTCCAAGCGACGGAACAACAACTACGACCAGGGACTCCTAGTGCCGGAAATGGACAACTCATCGCTTCACCGCATGATCAAGCATGTCATAGGCCAGGAATACCCAGCTGTTGCCAGGGCGCTAACTGCTACGCGTTACCAGCGCATCATTCCGTCGCTTGATGTCCAGTCCTACTTGGGATCGCCGTAACGCCAACCTCTCCTATGACAGGTAACCTCCTTTTTGGGAGCTTAGTCGGACTTAAAACTATTTGACCGTGGTTGAAATTGTTTGTTTATTTTTTTGGTAAATAGTCCGACGCACTATACTTTGGCAGCCCGTCTAAATTGCTCAAATCACCATTTTGGCCGAGCACTCTAATTTATTTTTTTGTCCAGACATGAGCAGAATGTGTCAGCGTATTTCGGTCTTAGGTCGCAGACCTAATTTCTAAATTTCTATTGCAAATCCCGCCCACCTCAAACTTGACAGGCATAGTTGTTTGTTACGTATAGCGAGGGTGCAATTCTAGATTTAGTTCCCGTCCTCTTGATACTCTACATTACGATTCTGTTCTCTCAGAAAGTTAGCTTTGCGAGAATTATGGATTTCTCCTCAAGTGAATCCCGCCTACGTTTTTCATTTCGGGTACAAAATTAATCAAAGTTGTCCAAAGTTCAATTAACCCTGGGTTAGTCTAATATTTTCTTTTTAATTATTATTGCACACATACTAAATGAAGTTAGATTTGATTATGTATTGATACATTTTATTGTTCGAAATCAAGTTTCAACATTTATTACGTTATGTTTTCAGTTATTATTTGTACTGATTCAGTCCTTTGTTAGATTTTAATGATAAACACTACCACTTCCGTTGTTTTTATAAGCGTTCATATCCCCTCAAAATGAAAAGTTTACAATATTTTATAAAGAACTGCTGAATAAACAGAATAACAGAAAGTAAAAATCATCAGTTTCAACCAATTATATCTGCAACTGAGGACAAAATATCAAACGATAGTTAGTGGGATATGACACAGGAACCTTTTTAATGTTATTAATAAGCGGAAACAAAAGACAGAATGACCGTTCTGATCACGTGACAAATTTGGCGCCAAATAAGAGGGTTTTTTTTTTCAATCGGAGATTGCCGAATCCGTAAAAAATAAAATGTTTTCATTGCTTACATAAAATATAACTTTTATTGTGTCTATCAAACATACAAATGAATAGAAATATTGGACAAAATAGAGGCTGTTAAAAATACTGTTAAATTACGTTACGGTAACTGTCGTAAATGTTTCGTCAATTGCTTTTTCGTACACAACGCGGCTTGTTTCCTTTTATGTCCAGTTGTTTTTTGTGTGGAAAAAAGTGCATTTGGAAATAGCAGAGAAAGGTGTTGGAGAATAAAGAGGGGCGCTCAAAAATAAAGGAGGGCTCTCAAAAATAAAGGAGGGCGGGGAACGTGAAAGGAGGGCGGCAAAATGGAATAGCGGGGCGGGGCGCCTCGCTTAAATGGAGCAGTGAGAACTGACGGTCAGTATCTTTATGATACCGAGTACATTGGTGGTGGGGGTCTACACTGTTTATGGAGACGGGTAAATGTAAAAGGTGGTGTTTAGATTATCCATTTCCGTACATCCGAATTGTTTCTGCAATTATTGGTGTTTCTAATACTACGAAATGTATTTTTCATATTTAAAAAAACAAACAAAAAAACTTATGGAGACGAGCTCTAGTATGCATTTTCAGGGCTCACCCTGGATCAAAAATACCTGTACCCAAATGGAATTTTTATTAGCCATATTGAAAATGCTTTAGCCAAATTTGTTTTACGCAGTACTGTATAGAGTATTTATATATGAATATGAAAATGTATCTTTTTCAGCTAAATGTGTACAAACTGGAATAAATAGGAATAACAAAACCTTAATGGTATTCCCCACCCATCCCCACTTTCATTATCAAAGACTCTAGTTTCACTCTATTTTAACTTTATTCAAATGTTTTATGGGTTTCTAGATTCAGGATTTTTGATTGGGGAATATAGATGGAAGGATGTAGACATAGGAGGATGGAGAGGATAGCCAGATAGAGATCTAGATATTGACGAGAACAAAAAATACTACTTTGCCGTGACCAGGATTCGAACCTCGGTTATTGCGGCCACAAAGCAAGGTACTAACCACTATACGATCACGGCCACAAAGCAGGGATATTAAATTGTTAGAAAGTAAATCTAGGCTCGGTGACAAACTAAGATTGTTAAATATGCACGAATTTAAATTTTCGTGCATTTTTCTTTGTAATATTATGTCTATAATTGCTATTACTCAGTATTTGTTGTTATAAAATAATAGTTTGTTTATCAAATTATGGAGATCATTTCTAACATATGGAGTCCTGTTAGAAGTTGAACAAGTGCGGGTTGATTATCAAACCAGCAAATTGAATTGAATTGAGTTGAATGAAACTGAACTGAACTGAATTGAACTGAATTGAATTGAATTTGAATTTGAATTGGTTTTGACTTTGACTTCTGATTTTTTTTTTTTTTTATAAAATAAAATAACTATATTGACTTTAATTTCATTTCATTTCAACTTATGTTCGTGCTTATATCCAATTAAGGTCCAACCACGCTGTCCTGGGCACACACCTCAGCTATATGTACTGTCCAGGATAGTGGATTAGATGTTAAGTGTTAGTGGTTAGTGAGACAAAAGAGGGTGTAGTGGTCTTACACTTACATTTAGTCGTTACAACTTGCTCTGGGTGGGAGCCGGTACCGGGTTGCGAACCCAGTACCAACCAGTCTTGTGTCCCATGGCTTAACCACGACACCACCGAGGCCGGTTGACATTATGCTGATACAAGTAATATACATCAATATATTATTCTATATTATTATTATATAAAGTCAAAGCAACAGACGTTTTATTTTATATATATCAAGATAGAATTGTCGTGTCCTAGAAAACAATATTAACTCAGAGAGAGAGAGACGGACAGACGGACAGACGGAGGGATGTAGACATAGGTATACAGAGATTAACAAGAACAAAAAAAGCTTCTGCTTTCCCATGACCAGGATTCGAACCTGGTTTATTGCGGCCACAACGCAAGGTACTAACCACTATACGATCACGGCCACAAAGCAGAGATGTTTTATTGTTAGACGGTAAATCGAGTTACTCAGTCTCTAGTCTCAGTGACAAATGAAACATGGTTAAAGGAGACCGGACACCAAAAGACATGTAGTGTGTAATGGATTAAGTTAGCGTCAAAGACCGCATTACTCTAACGCCCGGCTCGCTGCGAGGCACCGGTCAGCTGCGCGTCTTAGGTTTGGGGTAAAAACAGAAGTGGGCGGGATTATGCATAGATCTGAACGAAAGCGAGGCAATACGTCATCGGTGAGAGTTACCAAGCAATACCGGTACACGTGTTGATTCTTTGGTTGTGCCTTTTAGTCGTCGTCTTTTTTTTCTTTTTTTTTGTCTCCAGGTTTATCGGAAATTTAATTTACAAGATAATTAGCGTTATTATATACTGTCGACGTAATTATATGATGGTTAACTGCGCAGTGTTTAACTGCAACAGTAACAGCAATGCATCCCAAGAAACGGCCAACATCATGGTTTCGATTTCCAAAAAACCGAAAGTTGTTTTAAAACATGGACGCTTTATTGTTGTCGAACGGACTTTACACCAACTAAATACAGCAGGTTATGGTACATTTACAATGTGAAAATTAAAATAAGTACTTAAGATATATGTTAAATAAACGTGTTGCAATTTGTTCACATACGAATATTTAAACTTCACATTTATTTACCTATAATTACCAAATTAATTTTCACCGACAGCCCATAACGACTCCATACTAACGTCTCTTGATCTAGTTGATTTGTTAACCTTATAAAAAAACACCTTCAAAACGTGAATTATTACGTTAGTTAACAATATTTATAGTCAGTTCAGTATATTGTCATTAAAATTAAAATGCTAACACTTTGGCAGGAACAACATATGTACTGTGGCCAGAAGGAATGATGGTTAATTAGTTTTAAAGCTAATGTCGATTATTAAAGCATAATAAAATTGTACTTTTCAATGCTTTCTGTATGTCATATTAAAAATACTCTACTCCAAATAATTATTTTAATACCTACCCTGGGTTTCTGCCAGAGGGTGCGGAGGGTAAACTTACATGTATGTAGTAAAAAATCTCAGAAATTAATGTATATATATACACAACGTTTTATTTTTTCGATAGATTATAGTAACATAATTGCTGTTTAAAATTTATAAAAGTGCATGAAATAAAATGTTCAATAAAAATTCGAACCTGGGTTATTGCGGCCACAACGCAAGGTACTAACCACTAAACGATCACGGCCACAAAGCAGAGATGTTACATTCTTAGAAAATAAATCGTGCTACTCAATTTCTAGGCTCAGCGACAAGCCAGTCATGTTTAAATATGCACTAATCTTAATTTTAGTGCATTTTTGTACAGATGTCTATAATTGCTATTACACGTTATTTTGTTATTATAAAATAATATTTTGTTTAACTGTTACACTGGCGTAGCAAGCGGGGGAACAAGGGGGCACACCCCCCCCCCCCCCTTCAGATATTTTGCTTTATATTTGCTTTATAATAGTTTAAAAGTGTGTAAATATAAAAGTGTGTACCCCACACACTTTTTGGCACCTTCCTACGTCACTGTGTTAGAAGTTCAACAAGTGCGAGCAGATTAACAAACCAGCAGTGGGCAATAAACTTTAGTGTAAGGCAACAACACTGAATTGAATTGACTTGAATTGAATTGAATTGAATTGGATTGGACTGAGTTGAGTAGAGATGAACTGATCTGATATGATCTGAACTGAACTGAACTGAATTGAACTAGTTGTGCTATTGTCCTATTTATACTACTCAAAAGAATTTAAGGGTCAAAAATTTATAACCAAATAAGTTTCAGAGTGTATTAGATTGATGATGTAAACTACACCAAAAATTTAATTTATTGTTCCATATTTACCCAAAAAACCCAAATAAACGTCACTGTATACAAGAAAGTCACATGACATGCTGTCAAAGTTGAAGGTTGTCAAACATGGATTTTACACATTAGAACATTCGTTTAATAGTGTGTGAATCCACCCCTGGCGCGAATACACTCGACAAATCGTTGCCTCATGCTGTTGATCAGACGTCTGAAGAACTCTTGGGGAATGGCCTGCCACTCTGCCATAAGAAGTTGACCCAGATCATGAAGGTTGGCCGGAGGGGCATGGTTATCCCGAACTCTCCTGCCTAATTCGTCCTAGGCGTTCTCTATGGGGCCAAGTCAGGCGAATATGCTGGCCAATCCATCCTGGCGATACCTTGTTGTCTGAGAAAGTCCGTTACCACCCTGGCGCGGTGGGGTCTGGCATTGTCATCCTGCAGAACTGCCCCGCCGCCAATCTGCTGAAGGCCTGGGAGAACCAACGGTCGGATAATCTCATTCAGATAGCGGATTCCATTCAGATTGCCATCCACCACATAGAGGGGGGTCCTGTGGTGGATAGAGATGCTGCCCCACACCATGACGCTGCCACCACCGAACCAGTGACGTTGTCTAACGTTAATGTCAGCGAAGCGCTCCCCAGGACGTCTGTAGACACGAACCCGACCGTCGTTGAACTGGAGACTAAACCTGGACTCATCAGTGAACATCACTCGACCCCACTGAACACGTTCCCACCGCAGATGAAGCGTGCACCAGTGACGACTGGCCGTTCTGTGACGTGGTAGGAGTGGTGGTCGAACAGCCTGGCGACGGCAGCGTAGATTATTGGCTCTCAGATGATTGCGTATGGTTTGATCAGACACTCGAGTTCCAGTCGCAGTTTGCAGATTGTCACGTAATCGGCGTGCAGTGGTTGTGCGTTGACGTAGAGCCATATTGGTGATGTAGCGGTCCTCTCTATTTGTAGTGCTTCGGGGTCTTCCCGAACGTGGACGATTTCGAACAGAATTCGTTGCTTGGTACCGTTGCCACAGTCGGCCAACGACACTCTGACTGACACCAAGTCTCAGAGCAACATTTCTTTGCGTATTGCCATCCTGAAGCCAACCAATAGCCCTTCCTCGATCTTCGATAGTAAGTTGACGTCGTACCATTGTCGAATTTGGAGTGTGCACCGTACACGAACGCAAGCTCCAATTATACGGAAATTCAGCATTGGGAACATGGAATACACATGCAAAGCGTGCAAATGAAGCGCTTTGTGAAAAAGCAAGTTATGGGCACTTAGCAGACCTTTCGCTTTCGCCCTAATTTACGTGCAAATGTAAGCATGTTTTCGCCATTAGAACTAGTCGACAGTGTCAATGACAGTGGATTTTAATTCATTTATGGGTTGCTTAGACCCACTTTCGTCAAAATGGAACAATACCATGCGTGACATTATGGTCTAGCTAATATAATTGACATTCAGAAAATAATGTCGAAAATATCGTCTGACCCTTAAATTCTTTTGAGTAGTATACAATGAGGTTTGTAATACCCACTTGTCTAATTATTTTTATCTTAGTTGTAACATTTTATTATTTGGAGATCCGAACCTTAGTAACCAAGAAAATATTTCCATATTAAAATCTGTCCAGGATTTCATTATAAATAGTAAAGGTTTTGAGACGATTTAACCATTCGCTTACATCCATTATCTCTCTCTCTCTCTCTCTCTCTCTCTCTCTCTCTCTCTCTCTCTCTCTCTCTCTCTCTCTCTCTCTCTCTCCCTCTCCCTCTCCCTCTCCCTCTCCCTTTCCCTCTCCTTCTCCTTTTGTTAACTTCATTTGTCTTTGTTTACAAATATTAATTTATTAAATTTGTGTTCTTGGCTGTATGTCTTTGTATGTAAAAAATCTAAGGAGAGGCAAAAAAAAAGTAAAGTTTGTTTTATTTAACGACGCCACTAGAGCACATTGATTTTTTATCTTATCATCGGCTATTGGATGTCAAACATATGGTCATTCTGACACTGTTTTTTTTAGAGGAAACCCGCTGTCGCCACATAGGCTACTCTTTTTACGACAGGCAGCAAGGGATCTTTTATTTGCGCTTCCCACAGGCAGGATAGCACAAACCATGGCCTTTGTTGAACCATTTATGGATCACTGGTCGGTGCAAGTGGTTTACACCTACCCATTGAGCCTTGCTGAGCACTCACTCAGGGTTTGGAGTCGGTATCTGGATTAAAAATCCCATGCCTCGACTGGGATCCGAACCCAGTACCTACCAGCCTGTAGACCGATGGCCTAACCATGACGCCACCGAGGCCGGTCTAGGGAGAGGCCGTAATATAGACTCATGCCTGTTGGCCGACCCCAAAACCGCATATTTGAATAGAATTGAATTGAATTTAAATTTGATTTAAAATTGATTTTGATTTTGATTTTGTTTTTGTGTTTTTGATTTGAATAAATTAAATAAGTAGATATTGGCTTTCATTCTGATACGAGTTGTATACATGAATATATTCCATATTATTATGCAAAGTTAAAGTAACAACTGTGTTGTATTATTACATAATAAAATTGTGGTATTCTAGAGGACAATCTTAAGTCTAACTAGTTCAGGCTATGAACCGATTTATTTGACTCAAAGCTGATTAACATTTGGAGTGGAGATACAGTCAGACGATGAGACAGACAGAAAGACATATATTCTTCAAAAAAAGAAACGCAGAAGGGTACAAATGGGTTATAACTCCGATTTTATGTTTCCTACCGGTTCATGCTTTGTGAATATAAGGTCATTGCATGTCCCAAACACATTCCCACGGTTACATTCGATAAAACGCAGCTACTGTAAAATAAAGTTTCAAAATGTGAATATTCGCAAAAACGCAGCCACGTGCAAACCATGTCACCACTGCACGTGCGTTGTCTGCACGTGCAACATGAACACCGACAGTATAAAAGTGCAGGGTGTTCGCTTGCCTGGCCTCTGTATCTGGCCGACAGTTGACAATCCAGGACATGCCACGTCTCAGTGAACCGAGTTGGACCGACGCCTCCGACAGCGACAACCACAGCCCCAGACCCTGCCCGAGCTGGCAGCAGCCTTGCAGGCCGAGTGGGCCACCATCCCCCGGGACGTCATCCGTACTCTGGTTGCTTCAATGGGCAGGCAGTTGTCAACACACGCGGAGGCCACACCCGGTATTGACTCCAGATGACCTTGACCTTGGTGGTGTGTCCTATCACTTACTCACAATGGACTAGAGTGAATTGTGAACAATCCTGCAACATTTGGTAATTATCGGACTCCCCATTCAATAATTAAATCAATTCTCCAAATGTTACGACAATGTGGTTTTGCGTTTCTTCTTTTGAAGAGTATATATCCTAGTGTACAGAGAGACAGACGGACAGATTAACAAGAACAAAAAATACTGCTTTGCCGTGACCAGGATTCGAACCTGGGTTATTGCGGCCACAACGCAAGGTACTAACCACTATACAATCACGGCCACAAAGCAGAGATATTAAAATATTACAAAGTAAATCGAGTTACTCAGTCTTTAGGCTCAGTGACAAACCGGTGATGATTAAATATGCACATATTTTAATTTGTCTATAATTCTTATTACTGGATATTTTTTTATTACAAAATAATATTTTGTTTAGCAAACTAGGGAGATAATTTCTGACATATGGAGTCCTGTTAGAAGTTCAACAAGTGCCGCCAGATTATCAAACCAGCGGTGGGCAATAATTTAACTATTAAAACTGGTTTTCATTCCACGTCGCATACAGTGATGTCCATTCTACCAACATTGTTGTTTGAGTGACAAATTCATAATATAAACTATGAACAACTTTTAATTTATTACATTCTACCCATAGCAATTACTTTTATTTCGAATATATTGATATTATTTGATGATACGGTTTCTAGTTTAACACAAACAAGTGAATAAATATTGACATATGAATTCCTCATTTTAAAAATACATTTTATTTCAGTAAATTGAATTTAACTGAACTGAATTCAAATGGATTGAAATGAAGTGAATTGAATTTTAATTTTAATTTTCAATCTGATACAATATTCTCGTTGAATATTAAAAAACATGCAAAAAAGGAAATGGTTGTTCTTAAGTTAAATCTTTTTTGAAATATCAACTCTTATCATATATACCAAACTAGGTGTATGGTCCGATTTACCTGTCATTACTTTATTATAATAAAAGTGGACAAAGCTTGGTCCAAATATTAGAGTATGACAATAAATAAATAAAACTGAATGCGTCCGTCCGTTTAAGACGGATAGAAAGAGACATGGAGATGATACAGAGACAGACAGGTTGAGACGCGAGATGGAAGAACAGACACAGGAGGTTGGAGGGGACAGACAAACAGACAAACAAAAATATCATTAGAGATAGAAAGACAGACGAGAACAAGAACACTGCTTTGCCGTGACCAAGATTCGAGCCTATGGGTTACTAGGCTCAGTGACAAAACGGTCATGGTTAAATATGCGCAAATTATAATTTTAGTGATTTTTTGTATTCGGTATTTTGTTATTATAAAATATTTTGTTATTAAAATAAGGATATCATTTCTAATATATGGAGTTCTGTTAGAAGTACAACAAGTGTGGGCGGATTATCAAACCAGCAGTGGGCAATAAACTACTAAAGCAACAACACTGAATTCAACGTAACTGAACTGAACTGAATTCAACGTGAATTTAATTTGAATTTTAAATTTGAATTTGTCTTGATTTTGACTTTGAATTTCATTCCGATTTTGATTTGAATTAAACTAAATAACTATAAATTGACTTGCATGTTGATACAAGTAACAAAATAGGGAGATAATTTCTAACATTTGGAATCCTGTTAGAAGTTCAACAAATGCCGCCAGATTATCAAACTAGCCGTTGGCAATAATTGAACCACCAGTATTGCACACAGTGATGTCCATTCTACCCAGCCTGTTGTCTGAGTGACAAATTCATACCACAGAGTATGAACAACTTCTAATTTATTACATTATACCCATAGCAACTGTTTTCACTACGAATATATGGATATTAGTTGAAGGAAGGAAGGAAGGAAATGTTTTATTTAACGACGCACTCAAAACATTTTATTCATGGTTATATGGCGTCGGAGATATCATTTGAATGAATGAATGGATATTTATTATTATCATTTGAATGAATGAATGTACGAATGTTTATCGACACCCCAGGACGAAAAATAACTCAGCTATTGGGTGTCAACCTGTCGTAAATTCAAAAACTAAGTGTGATATTATTTGAAAGAAAGAAAGAAATGTTTTATTTAACGACGCACTCAACACATTTTATTTACGGTTATATGGCGTCAGACATATGGTTAAGGACCACACAGATTTTGAGCGGAAACCCGCTGTCGCCATTACATGGGCTACTCTTCCGATTGGCAGCAAGGGATCTTTTATTTGCGCTTCCCACAGGCAGGATAGCACAAACCATGGCCTTTGTTGAACCAGTTATGGATCACTGGTCGGTGCAAGTGGTTTACACCTACCCATTGAGCCTTGCGGAGCACTCGCTCAGGGTTTGGAGTCGGTATCTGGATTAAAAATCCCATGCCTCGGCTGGGATCCGAACCCAGTACCTACCAGCCTGTAGACCGATGGCCTGCCACGACGCCACCGAGGCCGGTGATATTATTTGATGCCATGGTTTAAAATTTAACACAAACAATAAAATAAAATTTAACATAATTTTGGTTCATTCAGGTTAATTGAATTGAATTCAATTGAAATATAATTATTTTAAATGTCTATAATATACTTTATTTACATTAAATTGAACTGAACTTAATGAATTTAAGTGAAATACAATGAAATGAATTGAACTGCATTGAATTTGAATTTGAATTTGAATTTGATTTTTTTTTTTTTTTTTTTTTTTTCATGAGTACAATTTCGTTTAATGTCAAGAGAAAGAGAGAGACGGAGATAGTGGGGAGAGACACAGACAGACAGACAGACAGATGTATAAAGACAAACATAGACAGAGATTGATATGAGAACAAAAATTTCTGCTTTGCCGTGACCAGGATTCGAACCTGGGTTATTGCGGCCACAACGCAAGGTACTAACCACTATACGATCACGGCCACAAAGCAGAGATATTAGATTGTCAGAAAGTAAATCGAGCCAATCAGTTTCTGGGCTTAGTGACAAAACAGTCCTGATTAAATATGCACTAATTTTAATTTTAGTGCATGTTTGCATAAATGTCTTTATTTGTTTTTATTCAGTAATTTGTTATTATAAAATAATAGTTTGTTTAACAAACTAGGGAGATAATTTCTAACATATGGAGACATGAGATTGTTGAGAAGTTCAACAAGTGCGGTCAGATTATGAAACCAGCAGTGGGCAATGAACTATTAAAACAGCTGGTTTCCAAGTTGTACACACACAGTGATATCTTTTTTGCTCAGCCTTCTGGTTGAGTGGTGAATTCAGATAATAAAATATGACAACTTCTATTGTATTATCCATAGCATCTGTTTTGACTGCGCATATATTGATGTTATTGGCTACACTGGTTTAAACTTTAATTCAAAGAAGGAAATACTATTTAATACATGGAATCCTCATATTTAACATACATTATATACTTATTGAACTAAACTGTATTGTATTGAACTGGATTACTTGAATTGAATTGAATCATTAGAACTGAACTGAACTGAACTGAACTGAACTGAACTGAACTGAACTGAACTGAACTGATCTGATCTGGACTGATCTGAACTGAACTGAACTGAACTGAACACTAGCATAGGAAGGTGTCAAAAAGTGGGGGGCACACTTAATATTTACACACTTTTACACTATTATAAAGCAAAATATCTGAAAAGTGTGTGTGGGGGGAGGGGGGGGGGGGGGCATGCCCCATTGTCCCCTGGTTCCTACGCCATTGCTGACGTTTTTAATGTTTATTCTGGTACAAATAAGATATATTCAATATTGACTTGTTAGCACTGTACTTATGCAAAATGAAAATTGTTGTGCCCAACTGATTTATCTAATATTACAAAATAATTCAAATATTGTTTAAGACCTACTGAGGATTGAAAATATTAAATTCAGATGCATTTAAAAAAATATATAATCAAGTGTGTAAACGTAATATTTATTGCATAGGACAGGATGAGTACCGAATACTAGTGAAAGAATAGAAAGCTTGTCTGTAGCGCTCTAACCATAAAAACTGTCCGGTTTAGGAAATAGTTCCTTATAAAAACAAATACTACAAAATTCTAATATACTTTTTTAAAATCATTTGTTGATGACTACACTTAGGTTGACCTCTGTAGTATTTAAATAACCCATTAGGTTGAAGTTACTTTTATGTGTAGTACCAACTAATAACTACTGTGGCATGGGGCCACTTGTATAACAACAACACGAGGCAATGCTCTGGCATGAGGGTTGTATTGCTTACTTGTCATTTGAGAGCACTCCCTAAAATTAGTAGTCATAGATGACTCTCTCGATAGTGTTGTATTTTTCGCAGAATATATTCTGACATCTATAGAAATTATATTGAACTGCATGGAGTAAATAATGGTGATGTGGAACCTAAAGCCTAGTCTTCATGCAAGTCTTCTTCTTCTTCTTTTCGTTCGCTTGATGACTACACGTCCAGTCCAGTAGTGACTATGAACAATACTGTTCTCTGTAGATCACTTCTTGTGCCATACAGCTTCTTCTGTTGTAGTTGTCCAGATAGTCTCCCTCAGCTGCTGTAGGTTTACGCAGTCTTGGATAAAATGTTCGTCTACAGACGAAGAATGACGCAGACTGGCCCAAGCCAAGTATTTTTTTAATGACAACAAAGTCGTGTCTGCGTCTGTGTTCCTATAAAATCCGTCTTTGATCTGCGTCGGTCGGCTACTTACTACAGATTTTATGACAACCAATGTTTAATTTTTCTTTCGTAAAAACGCCACAGACATTCATCTCAGAAACAAAAACATTCTTTGTGAAAGTAATCCGATATGAACGTAAGGTAATACGTACGTTAGTGACCCAGTGAAACCGAATCTATTCCGGGACAATCTCAAATCTTAAAATAGGACTCCATATGTTACAGTTTTGTTTATTATCATTTTGATATTTTCACAATACCATCCGATAACATGAATTGCGAAAGCAAAAGAAGAGAGTAATGCAAAAAAATATTATTAAAAGTTTATGATACGCTTGATGATTTAATGGTTTTGTCGTTGGCCGTATGACTCTTTCATCTTTCAAACTGCTTAATATCTCTGCTTTGTGGCCGTGATCGTATAGTGGTTAGTACCTTGCGTTGTGGCCGCAATAACCCAGGTTCGAATCCTGGTCACGGCAAAGCAAGATTTTCTTTTTACCTAACAAAAAAAAATCCACAACAACTTATTTTTAAACTTTCATCGTTGTATACATGTTTTCCTCTGGAAAGTGTTATGGCAACAAGCCATGGAAAGCAATAATACTTAATGAACCGTGTCTTATTTTCATCTAGGTGCGTAATACCGTATACTGATTTGTTACAGCGACTATCCTAAGTGTATGTGGGGGGAGGGGGGGGGGGGGGGGGAGCGGGACATAGCCCAATGGTAAAGCGTTCGCTTAATGCGCGGTCGGTCTAGGACTCATTGGTCTATTTCTTGTTTCAGCCAGTGCTCCACAACTGGCGTAACGAAGGCCGTGGCATGTACTATCCTGTCTGTGGGATGGCGCATATAAAAGATCCCTTGCTGCTAATCGAAAAGCGCAGCCCATGTAGTGGCGACAGCGGGTTTCCTTTCTCAGTATATGTGTGGTCCTTAACTATATGTCTGGCGCCAGATAACCGTAAATACAATGTGTTGAGTGCGTCGTTAAATAAAACATTTCCTTCCTTCCATTGTAAGGTGTTTCTGACTGACAAAGTTATTTTGGCGACTAAATTACATATGTAATTTTGGCGACTAAATTACCCAGTGGTAAAGCGCTCGCTTAATGCGCGATTTGTTTGGGATCGTTCCCCACTGGTGGGCCCAGTTGGGCTATTTCTCGTCGTAGCCAGTACACCACGACTGGGATATCACAGACTGTGGTATGTGTTATTATCTCTGTTGGATGACACACATAAAAAAAAAAACATTCCTTGCTACTCTATGTCAGAATTACCAAATGTTTGTCATCCAATGTGCTCTAGTGGTGTCGTTAAACAAAACAAAAAAGTTTGTTTTGTTTAACGACACCACTAGAGCACATTGATTTATTAATCATCGGCTATTGAATGTCAAACATATGGTCATTTTGACACAGTCATAGAGAGGAAACCCGCTACATTTTTTCTATTAGTAGCAAGGGATCTTTTATATGCACCATCTCACAGACAGGATAGCACATACCATGGACTTTGATATACCAGTCGTGGTGCACTGGCTTGAACGAGAAATAGCCCAATGGGCCCACCGACAGGGATCGATCCCAAACCGACCGCGCATCAAGCGAGCATTTTACCACTGGGCTACGTCCCTTAAACAAAACAGACTTTAAATTACATATTAAATATATTTTCGTGTTTATAAAACCAGTGTCTAATGTGCTTGTTGTCGTATGCTAATGTTTGTAGCAGACATTGTTTATTTTCTTCCTTATGATGTATATTTTCGTACATACGAAATTATTAGAAGGTAAAATCTGGTTTGGGCTACTAAAACAGCAGGACGACAAAACAAACACTTTGTTGATACAGATACTGATATTCTAAACAGGAAAATATTTTTAATATGTAATTGAAGTCATCGAAAAGGATATGCAAGTCGTAAATATGTCACAATGGCAGCAAACATGCGATAGTCCCTTTAAACTATTTTCTTTAACAGACGAGTGTGCTGTTGTTGTTAAAGGCTTTAACGTGCATATATACCACGAAGGTTTCACGCACGCCTGTCCTGGGCACAATCTCTGGCCTTTGCCAGTGACTGAGTCCAGGACAAGGGGGGGGGGGGATGAATTTGAGGTGGGCGGAATTTTGAATAAGTATTTAGTAGTGTCCAGCGACTGCGCGGACCGACTAGTAGACACCGAAAATGGGCCGTGTTCTGACTGGCTGAATTTCGATTCCTTCGGGTCTAACTAGAAAAACCTAAGTCTACGGAGAATACCTGCACCTAACATCATGTCCGGACTAAGAATTTAAACCCAAAAATAAGTTTGATTGCTCGGCCGAAAAGGTTTTAAGGTGATTTGAGCAATTGAATGGGCGCCAAAGTAAAGTGCGTTGGACTATTTATAAAAAAATAAACATAAGAATTTGGAAGCTCGATGGAAACATGTTTAAAGTCCAACTAAGCCCAAAAAGGAGGTTACCTGTCCTAGTTAAGGTTGGTTATCACGGGGATCCTGGAGTTTCTCGGAGTGACGGCAGCTGGTGTTGTCGCTGGCGTAGAGCCTTTACCACCGTGGAGTATCCGGGGCCGCAGACTGCTCTGAGCATCTTATGAAGAGACCTGTTGTCCATCTTCATAACCATGACGCACTGTCTATAAATCTGGTCCCTTCGGTGGGTTACGATCACTCCCGGCGTAGCACCAAAGGTCTTGTGGTGGATTTCATAGCTGCTGCCGTCCTCCATTGGCTTCCAGTCAATGTTGGCAAACCCTCCCCGGAGTTTGGTCGGTTGGAGAGTGTCCCCCTGCAAGTACGGGTGGAGCTGATGGCGAAGTCCACCCAGGGCCAGTCACCATTCGTTCTCGTCCTCGTCCTCGTCCTCGTGTTCTTCCTCTTCCAGGGGGACGGCTTCCGGCGGTGGCTTAGTCTTGGCTGGTTGGATGGTCGGTGATGAAGCCTTCCTTTTCGGTGCCGCCACAGCAACAAATCCTGGTGACGACTCAACGGGAGCGGTCGTTAAAGTTGACCGCTGCACCGGAGTCGTCATTTTAGGAGTGGAGGTCCACTTCGGTGGTGACCTACTGGCCGGCTGGCACATCGCTGTGTCCATGACCGAGTAGGGCTGGTCCGGGGGTGCGGGTGCCGATGGTTGCCGCGTCCTCTCCGGAGAACTCGGTGGGGGCGGCGACGCAGAAGGGACCGCCACTGGCGGTTGAGCCGCCAGGTTTGCTCCCTCCTGAGCCGTCCCCAGCACGGGTTTCTTCCTTCTCCTTCCTTTTCCCGTTCCTCCTGTCCTCTTCTTTGGAGTGGAGTCTCCATATACCAGGGACACGGTCGCCCGTGACCCGGTATAGTTGACCCTAAACTCCAACAAGGAGCCAAAACTGGCTATCAGCCCCCCCAGGTGGGGGGGGGGGGGGGGGGCAAGTCGAGAGCGCACGAACACACGTCTAGTCGCATCACGAGACAGTATTGGAATCTCAGACGAGTGTGCAGGAATTTTAGCTGGGGGAGTCTAGACTGTGGCGTGCGAAGTTAAAGGGACACACTCTAGTTTCAACCCGTGAAAATTAACACTAAGTTAATTTAATCTACAAACCTGTAACTCATTTGGATAAAATTGCAATTGAGTGAAACATGAGTCTTTGACTTTGAAATGGTGAAATACCCTCTAAAAATAGACTAAAATTGGACTCCATAGCTGTTACTTTTCAAACGCACGTGCGTTTTAAAAAAAATATGAGAAATGCATTTTGTGATATTAAAAACACTAGGATGACCAAAAACACTTCGAATGTACGGAAATTGATAATCTAAGCCATAAAATCTAAGTAAAGTATGATTTCATTTATCAAAAACGGCTCTAATAGTAAAACGTATGGCTTAGTGTTTAAAAACTAGGGTATGTGCCTTTAATAGAGGATCCAGTCGTGCACCTGCGAAAAAATGAAAGAAGAAGAAAATTCACTTGACCGGGGGAGGAGGGTGGACACCCGAAGATCCGGCCCTCCCCCTCCCCCTCCCTGCACACGCGCCTATTTAAATGATGGTAGAAATACGACAATGTTTATGACGTTTGCCAATAACAGAGCTTTTGTGTATTTCGTAATTCAACTCAGAGACGTATTTGAGTATTTGGCGCCCCTAGGCCACTAATATTTTATGCGCCTGCCCAGTTACGCCTCTAAAATCATAATAAAGAATTGATTTAAACAATATTTATTTATTGCCGTTCAAAAACAGTAGCGGTCTGGGATTGGCCAACAGGCGTTAGCCTATATTAAGGACTCTCCCAACATTTTACAATATGAATATATTACAAGCATTAAAATAAAACATGATTATAACTTTTTCCAAATTTACTAACAAAGAGATACAGAGAGAGAGAGAGAGAGAGAGAGAGAGAGAGAGAGAGAGAGAGAGAGAGAGAGAGAGAGGGGGGGGGAGGAGAGAGAGAGAGAGAGAGAGAGAGAGAGAGAGAGAGAGAGAGAGAACACGAATGTGACTGGTTAATTAATCTCAAAACGTTTACTATTTATAATGAAGTTCTGGGATTTGAATATAGCATTGTTTTCTAAATAGTGAATAATAATAAAGAATAGATTCTACTAGGCTACTTATTGAAAAGATTTAGGGATACGCCGATGAACATGCCTGGGGTGGGAGAATGAATCTGGCATAACTAAAATTCGGCCCCCTAGGCCTGGGCCAAGTCGGGTTGTGCGTTAATACGGCTCTGGTTCAGCTACCATCGGTCGTATAAGATATATATATATATATATATATATATATATATATATATATATATATATATACTTGTTATATAGATACAGATAAATAAAAGGACACCATGATGATAGATCTACCCATACAGGAATATGATATTTGTTATTTTATTTTATTTCCAATACAGGTAAAAGGAAGGAAATGTTATATTTAACGACGCACTCAACACATTTTATTTACGGTTATATGGCGTCGGATAGATGGTTAAGGACCACACAGATATTGAGAGAAGAAACCCGCTCTCGCCACTTCATGGACTTCTTTTTTTCGAGTAGCAGCAAGGGATCTTTTATATGCACCATCCCACAGACAGGATAGTGCATACCACGGCCGGCAGCCTTTGTTACACAAGTTGTGGAGCACTGGCTGAAACGAGAAATAGCCCAATGGGCCCACCGACGGGGATCGATCCTAGATCGATCGCGCATCAGGCGAGTGCTGTAACACTGAGCTACGTCCCGCCCCTTTCCAATACAGGAACGGAATGACTTGTCCAGTCTGCGACAAACATGAAGCGTGAATTGTGTAGAAGTTCATGTCAGGCGCGTGTACTAGGGTGAGGTGGTTCGACCCAACTCCCTCCCTCGCCCTCTCGTTCAAGCAATTTTTATTTTCAATATATTTCCCCTGGGGAGAATGACTTGGCCCCCCCCCCCCCCCCCCCCCCCCCCCCCCCCCCCCCCCCCCCCCCCCCCCCCCCCCCCCTATAAACTTCCCTCGTCACAGTCAATACGTGCCCCTGCTAAAATGCCTACACACGCACCTGCATGTTCAGGGTGTATACTACCAAATCAAATCCCATAGACGACAATAGTAACATATGTGGCTAAAACTCATACCTGCAACGTATCAATCGACATAGACGCCACGGATATAAATACTAGCACCCCTCACCCTTAAAGTGAATAACAAAAAAGTGGGTGTCAAGCTGCTCATTTCTGAGATAACGGGTAGCGTCTATGACTACCCTAGTTCCGCACAAAATTTGAGTACTTTTTTTCACAGGTACCCCATACATGTTCCAAGCACAAGGCTACTTGACACAGTGGTACTAGATGAAATAAAATTGCATACATTTTTAACCCAGATGAAACTATTTTTTTTTTACAACCAACACACTCACATTTAAACCAATCACAGGACTTGTGGTGTTCACTTCTCTATTAAAAGTTGGGTGCACCTCGAACTTTGACCCAGCCGGAAGTTATTTGGTTTAGTACTACCTTCAGCTTGTTTGTAAAGTGTATTAGCCGTCGTCAGAAAATGAAGTAAGCAGCTTAAATTAGCTAGCTAGCTTTTTGCATCATATTTTTCCTTAGGTTACCTTAATCTTGGAAAATCCACACATAAACGATGTTTCATGTAGAATACAAGTACATATCACTAATTTATAATCTCAGTTTAAATTAAGTATTGTTTTAAATCTTTAGTTTAAAAAGCAATATTTAAAAAATGCAATACTCTGCGTTCCGCATGCTTAGTGTCAGCTTCCAAGGGAGTAATGCTTCCTTCCCTCCTTTAACAAAAGCTGTGTAAGCCTTAAGGACTAACAAAACTACTGACAAGCGAGTGAAATAATTAGCCATAAAATGAAACAATGCAGTCAGCCTTTACTGTCCAAGCCAACATAAAAAGTGAGATCAAATAAACCAATTAGGGCTATGCCACTGGATGGGACTAACTGAGGGAAGGGAGGAATGTTTTATTTAACGGTGCACTCAACACATTTCATTTACGGTTACATGGCGTCAGACATATCGTTAAGGACTTCACAGATATAGAGAGAGGAAAGCCGCTGTCGCCACTTCATGGGATACTCTGTTCGATTAGCAGCAAGGGATCTTATATATGCACCATCCCACAAACAGGATAGTACATACCACGGCCCTTGTTACACCAGTTGTGGAGCACTGGCTGGAACGAGAAATAGCCCAACGGGGCCACCGACGGGGATCGATCCTAAACCGATCGCGCACCCAGCGAGCGCTTTATTACTGCTTTACCACTGCTACATCCAGCCCAGGACTAACTGAGAAAAGAGGAGAATTAAAACTAGTCAAAAGCCGCTTGGTTGGTTTTCGTTAGATTTTGTATACAGAAATAGCAATGTTAAGGGTTTTTTTTTTTTTTTATGTCATATAATAGCATAATGTATAGAGTGTTAAATGCAAGTCTATCGTTCTGCGAAAATCCATTAATGTAATTAAGATACGAATTTGTGATACTCGAGTGACCTGAAATTAAAGAACACTACACCTTGTAAACTTCAATAGGAACTATATGTGTTATATATGTCTATGTATTCATATCTTTTCAGCAATGTCATCCAGTGAAATATGAATTATGATAGCACAAACAGTCTTGCAATACAAACCATAAATAATACGCTCGGTGATTTAAATGCATACTGTTACAGATTTAAGGACCTTATTTCTCTAAAAATTAATAATAAATCAAAATTACATTAATTTTTACAGACTAAATCTAGCTATTGCATCACTTTAAAGGAACATTCCTGAGTTTGCTGCATTGTAAGATGTTTCCGACTAATAAAATATTTCTACGATTAAACTTACATATTAAATAAATTTTCTGGTTTAGAATATCAGTGTCTGTATATTCAATGTGTTTCTGGTCGTCTTAATATTTGTAAGAAGCCCAAACTGGATTTTGTCTTCAAATAATTTCCTACGTACGAAAAAATATACTTTAGGAAATAAAATGGAATTTAACGTAGTACAAATATTAGAACGATCAGAAACACGTTTAATATACAGCCACTAATATGTTATGCAGGAAAATATATTTGATATGTAATTATAATCGTTAAAAAGTATCTGTTAGTCGATAACATCTTAAAACTTGCAGCAAACTCAGGAATGTCCCTTTAACTACACCGTGGTGGAGTGAAATCCATGTCAATCCTCTCAGCAATGTTAGTTTTTGAACTATGGACCATTGCCATAATTCAATTATTTTTACAAAATATCATTAATAAGTTGAGTGTGGTGGTTACGTAGATGGTTGAATAAAGTCCATTTAGGGACAAATCAAATATATATATTTTTAAATAATACTTTGTTAGGCCATGTAATAGGTCAGTGATCTGTGACAATATGCCTTTAACAATGTTGTCGCAATGACTCGTTTAACTTTCAAACTGTATGCCGTTTTGCGGACATGGTCGTAGATAGTGGTATGGAAATAGTAGTTACAAAGACAGCTGCTATTGCTAGAATGTATAATTAATCACATGTATTTATGTTTTAATGTCGGGCGGGATTTAGCTCAGTCGATTGAATGCTCGCTTGAGGTGCTTTCGTCACAGGATCGAACCACCTCGATGGATCCATTCAAATGATTGTGGGTTTCTCGTTCCAACCAGACCGTCACAACTGGTTAAAGGCCATGGTGTGTACATTCCTGTCTGTGGAAAAGTGCATAAATATGCCATATAAAAGATCCCTTGCTGCATTAGGAAAAATGTAGCTGGTTTCCTTTGATGACTTCGTGTCAGAATTACCAAATGTTTGACATCCAATAGCCGATGATTAATTAATCAATGTGCTCTAATGGTGTCGTTAAACAAAATAAACTTGGCGCAGTGGTTAAGCCATCAGACTACAGGCTTGTAGGTACAGGGTTCGCAGCCCGGTACCGGTTCCAACCCAGAGCGAGTTCTTAAGGACTCAATCGGTAGGTGTGAAGCCACTACACCCTCTTCTCTTTCACTAACCATTAACCAACTAACGACTAACCTACTGTCCTGGACAGACAGTCCAGATAGCTAAGGTGTGTGCCCAGGACAGCGTGCTTGAACCTTAATTAGATACAAGCACGAAAATAAGTTGAAATTAATTAATTTGATGTGCTGATATTTTTATAGTCAACCAACAGACTGAGTTTGTTTGCTTTGTGGCCGTGCTCGTATAATGGTTAGTACCTTACGTTGTGGCCGCAATAACCCAGTTTCGAATCTGGTCATTGCAAAGCAGAATTTTTTGTTGTCGTCAAAGCAAAGCAAGGCAAAGCAATGTTATGTTTTTTCCTGTTCTTACCTAACTTTAATACACACATAAAAACATGTCTTTAAATTTTCATCGCTGTGTATGTTTTCTTCTAGAAAGTTCTATGGCAACAAACGATTCAAAGCAAAGCAGCGTACCCCATATGATGCACAAAGGAAAGTAATGTTTAAATTTCCAGCGCTATGTACGTTTTGTCTGGAAAACTATATAACATTGTTCCAACAAAGAAATGAAAACCAGAAACCAAAAACAATCTTACGAAATGTCGAAATGTATGTTAATTCTATGCTTTTCATGTCAAAGACGTTTAGCCATTTAAACTTGTTATTTCTGTAAAAAAAAAACACCAAAAAAACCCACAACAACATTAAATTAAATTTAAAAAAAGAAAGATCACCATCCACTGAGGGGATTCGAACCTGGGACTATTAAGTTTTATTTGAAAAAAGACGTTTAAATTTCATTTAAACCTGGTTTGTTTGGGGTTTTTTTGTGATATGCAAGACAAATAATGTTACGTTCGTGTCTTTTAGATATCATTTATCTGACATATCCATCTGGTATTTTTCTCGCTAGATTCGAGCAGAAAAATGCCATGTGAAATAAAAGACGCCCATTAAACAGCCAGTCATGCCGTGTTCTCTGCACGTTGTATTTGTTATGACTCTGTGACCTCAGTGAGTCATTCACCGTGCAGCTGTTGAATTTCAAAATACCATTTTCTGTTATGAATAAGAATCTAATAATAAATACATCTGTTACTGAGAAAATCAAATCGATAAGGATGGTTTTGGAGTGGAATGGGGGAGGGGTGAAGAATGAATAACCATAAAATGTCGAGTTACGTGGCAATATCTATGTTTTACCCTTTGGACTCGGAGTGGGGTGGTGGGGGAGGTGAGGTAAAGATTGTAATGTCGATGATTCGTTACAAGAAATGATGGATATGGTATAAAGAAATGACATGAAATACAAAAATGTACACAAAAAGAACCACCAAAAATTAATCTTAGTCTACAAAATAATTAAGTAATACACGTACACATATAGGCTACACTAATCCATCCATGCATAATTGAGTAATACACGTACACATATAGGCTACACTAATCCATCCATGCATAATTGAGTAATACACGTACACATAATAGGCTACACTAATCCACCCACGCATAATTGAGTAATACACGTACACATATAGGCTACACTAATCCATCCATGCATAATTAAGTAATACACGTACACATATAGGCTACACTAATCCATCCATGCATAATTGCATGCATAAACCCATACACCTTTCTAGCCAGTGCACAACAATTGGTATATCAAAAGCCGTGGTATATGCATTTATACCTGTGGGATGGTGCATATAAAAGATATCTTGCTACTAATGGGAAGAAATGCAGCGTGTTTCCTCTCTAAGACTATAATAAAATTACCAAACATTACACATACAATAGCACATGATTAATAAATCAATGTTCTCTAACAAACTTTAACTTTTATCAATCCATACATCAATGATTCTACGCATCAAAACATCCATCAATGCTTTCATACATCAATTTATCCACCAATGCATCCGTTCAACCATCAATCTACCCATCAGTGATTCCATACATCAATGCTTTCATACATCAATGATTCCATACATCAATCCATTCCATACGTCAACGTTTCAATCCATCAATCCATCCATCAATTATTCTATACAGCAATGTTTCCATACATCAATTCAACCCATCCATCAATGCTTTCATACATCAACCATTCCACCAAGCAATGATTCCATGCATCCACCTATCCATCAATGCGTCCATACATCAATCTATCCATTAATGATTTCATGCATCCATTCATTCATCCGTCATTCACCCTTCACTCATTCATCCATATGTATCCATATACCATTCTAACATTTATGTCAGTCTGTCGATATATCTGCATGTATCAATATGACACACAATTCGATTGAGTGACTAAGACGACGATTACTCATTCCCTCGTGTGTGTATGTGTATGTATGTTTACATTATTGCGTTGTATTACGACAATCGATATCATCATAGGTGAAAACCCCGTCATCGGCCTCGTCATGGGTCTGTTTACAACTCGCTCCCGCCACGTGGTCGGCAGCTGGGACTATATATAGCTGACACACTGCGCAAACTTTCAAAGCTTGTTCTGGCCGTGATCGTTAAACCTAGTTCACTCACTTCACTCTTAACTTTCCAGGGCTCAACACGATCTCATTTTACAACACTCTCTCATTTTACAACACTCTCTCGCACTTCACGACCACATCGCTTTGACACCAGCATGTCGAGTTACTTCATCGAGAACTACATGGACAAGTGTGATATGTACAGCATGGACCAGGACAAGTATGTTCAGGTGGGACACGGCGGGAAGAGGAGGTCGAAGAGAGAGGTGGAACAGAACACAAACAGGCACGACCCGGCTGGACACACCAGGAAGATCATGCAGAAACTCGTTAATCTCAACAAAAAGAGAGAGCACTCGTAAAGTTGGACGACAGGTATAATGAAGGTAAGTTAAAATTATTCCAGTGTATGTGTTCGCAGGAAAGATTTAAGTTGATGTCACCCTCTGTACTTTGTGGACTGGGTGTATGATACTAGCACATAATTGAACTTCTTTTTAAATTAAATTTTTAATGATTTTTTTTTTTTTTTTTGCTTTATATAATAATGAATAGTATGACAAAAGGTAAAGGTTTTGGGCCTGCCGTTACGGATTCTGTGCGAGGGGTGGGTGGGTAATTAATATTTAGTGATTGTATTCCTTTTCTTAAAATTCGATTTTGTAAAGCTCATGTGGAATTCAGAGTATCTCATATCTATAGTCCATCCCACAGGGAACGTTTTTTTTTTCATACTGTGGAATTCACTATAAATTATTTATTTCTGAGCCGATTATTTTCGAAATTGCACACAAAAGTAGGTTTTTTCAAAAACGCTTTTACTTTTTTTCTTAGTTAAACTAATCTAAAATCACTTACGAAAAAAACTTTTTTGTAAGAGGATGGGACGATTTGGACAAGAAGTGTTAAAAGTACACTAAACAGTTTATATTATTTATTTGATATATTCTTGCTAATCTAGGTCACATATACCGCTTTGTGATAAAAACCAAAACAAAGGCTGAACAGTTGATGATGACCGCTAATAGTGCTAACACTCGAATTTATTAAAACTAGTTGTATTTGTATTTTGCATTAGTAAATGATGTTGTAATGGTATGCTAAGGCTGGTATGCAGGTTTGAAACAATATCTAAAAAAATTTTTTATAGTGTTCAGGGTTTTTTGTGTGTGTGTGTGTGTGTGTGTGTGTTTGTTTGTTTTTTGTTTTTTTCACGGTTGATTAATAACTAACGTCAGCAGTACTCATTTACATATATTTTACAAAAACCTGCAGCCACTGCCTGAAACAAAGCCGTTTTATTATCACGAGTGCAGTTAAACGACAGTCACGAAGTACGTATAAATCAACTTGTTTACATTCCTGCAGGGGATTTTCACCTGGTTTTCGGTTTTATGAGATTAGCCTCGAGCTATGAAAAGTGCAAGTTCGTGACAAGTTCACTTAAGTTAAGCTCAGCTAAAGAAAATATGTCAGAATACATTACTAGACACTTTAATAGTATCCTTAATAGGCTGGCGAGAAAACGGATTTAGTTCATGTTATTTAACGACAGCTATAAAGTAGCAGACAGACAGAGTCAGACAGTCAGACAGTCAGACAGACAGACAGTCAGACAGACAAAGTCTTTAATTATGTACTTGTCATCTTGTGTACAAAATAAAAATCATTAAAATAAATTTGTTTAAAACATACAATAATTGTTAATTGTTGTTAAAACGTGTACTCGAGTCACCTCAATGAATGAAGAAAGGAATGTTTTATTTAACGCTCCACACATTTTTGCAGTTATGTTTATAAAAAGTGTTCTTTTGTTTAACGACACCACTAGAGCACATTGATATATTACTCATCTGCTACTGGATGTCAAACATTTGGTAATTCTGATGTATATATACATAGTCTTAAAAGAAATCCGCAGCCTGCTACATTTTCCCCATTAGTATCGAGGGATCTTGTATATGCATTTCAGGGCACAATATTTCACGCGAACCGCCGTTCTGTTCGCGTGTCGGTTACGCAAAATTAAATTTACGCGAACCCGCAATCTGGTTACGTCATGACCTGTAAACGTTCAGAAATTAAACTTGCAAACTTCACGATTACAGGACGTTTATTCACGCAGACATACTGCTAGTATTTCGACAAATTTTTTAAGCTGAATTTTACATACTTGATGCGCAGCAAATCAGTAAACAACGTTATATTTCAACAGTTGTAATTTGCAACCAGTCTAAAATAAATATTCAGTATAGAGTCGAGCCAAAAGTTTTTTTTAAAATCTGCTCAGACCGCTGGGGACGGCTAAATTATCTGCTGCTATTTTATCTCTAAAGGTATATATGTAGACATAACACTGGATTGCCTATAATTTTACATATGTTAAAAACAGTTTTAACGTAAACAGGAATCCAAAAGTGTCACAAAAATTGAAAAATACTAACATCGCATAATGAGCTTTAAAAAAACAAACATTTGGAACGTCACTGTATATAGAAGTACCATCGATAAAGTGAAAGTAGCATAGCCACCGCAAAACGCAAAAAGGAATCCCTCCAAATGATTATGTATATATTTCAAAGGCGTAGCGCCCATTACGCACAGTACGCATGTGCGTAATGCAAAAACAAAATCCGGGAATAGGTCGAGGCTGTCTGTAATTGTTCTATAAAATATCCTCTTAAAATTGACTCGAAAAAAGATTACAAAAAAAAGAGAAAAAAATGCCTCCAAAAAGGCTCAGATTGCATCCACAGGCGTCCTGTTTCAAACTTTTCACAGGGGGAGGCCCCCGAATATCCCCACTCGGGGACGCCTTTGGCGTGCGTAATGCTAAGAAAAAATCTGGCTACGTCCCTGTACTGGGGCTGATATTCAGTTCTTTTATAATACTGTTAACTTTAGCAAGTATTAAAGAATTTTTTTTTGTAAAATGTTTTCTTTTGTATTTGTTTTAACTTTATGTTTGAGCTAAAAACTACGTATTTAAAATATAATTTCAACATAATTTTGAGGCAACTGATCAGGTAACCCACGGGTTACGCAAATATAATTCACGTAACCGAACAATTGGTTACCTAGGTAAAAATCACGTGAACCGACTTCCAGTTCCCTCAGATTTCGAAATATTGTCTATAAAATATAAAAAAACACAGCCATCTAAAAAGGCTCAGATTGTACACAAGGCGTCTTTCCCTGCATTTGACCATTGGTCTTAGATACCAGTCGTGGAACACTGGTTGGGATGGGAAAAAAACATCCAATGGGTTCGATCCCACGACCAAAGTCCATGGATGGTGCAAAGACTGTGGTATGCACTGTCCTGTTTGTAGAAAACTGCATATATGAAATCGATATGCATTAGATAGGAATAGCATGTTGGTCTCCCCATCTCTCTCTCTGTCTGTCTCTCTGTCTCTGTCTGTCTGTCTGTCTGTCTGTCTCTCTCTGTCTCTCTGTCTGTACGCAAATATAATTCACTCGAACAATTGTCTAGGTAAAAAATCTCGTCTCTCTCTCTGTCTCTCTCGAAAATCTGTCTCTCTCTGGTCTGGTCTCTCTGTCTGTCGTCTCTCTGGTCTCTGTCTCTCTCGATCTCTCTCTCTCTCTCTCTGTTCTCTCTCTCTCTGTCTCTCTCTCTCTCTCTCTGTCTCTCTCTCTCTCTCTCTCTCTCTCTCTCTCTCTCTCTCTATGTTAAGGGTAAAAAGGTTTTCTTTCCTGGCCTTTTGCTTGCAAACTTCATTTCTCTTGGACATTCCAAATTATTTTGTTTTAGAACTGATGAAGTAAAGATAGAGTAGCATTGGGCTCGAATGTCACTAAGTGGGCTTATATATTGTTTCTCTTATATTGCATTTATATTTTACAGATCCCAAGCGACAGACTTTGACTGGAATCACGGATATCGGAAAAGGCAAACCCCCATGGATGATCCTCATACAGACTCGACAAGCAGACTGGAGTGAAATGTTGGTATCACGAAGTCACCGATAGCTGATGAATGTAGTGACTCAACTGAAGAACACAAACTAGGACATTGTGCTTCATGAAGTTCAATTCCAATACCGACATTGACATTATTGGCACACTAGTAGTCGCCATTGAACTATGAAGAGTTCATTTCACTAAAACTGCGTTTGAGTATGACCTAGATTGTAAAAATTATCAAAATGAAATCGAAGAATGGCGTGCCATGAGAAGAAAATATTCACAATCTAATGCTTAAATATTGAAAACATATACTCCTGGTTGCAGCTGAGAAATGAGGGAAAACCTGCATGTGCAGGATGTTGATTGTGAACGTCATTCTGTAATGGTAATGGTTTTCAACGTTTCAAAAAACTGAAAACATTGCGCAGTAGTAGTTTTAGGCCCAGCCTAACTTCTGTTTCGAAAATGGCATATTTGTTTTGATAATAAATTTGTATTTTAATTATATCCGTATTTCTTCTTCTTAATACTGTAACTTATGCAAGTGGAATCTGAAGCAATTCCAATCTGTGCACACGATGTAACAAAACATGAGCGTGTGCGTGCATATGCACGCTGTGATCATGCACTATCAGCAGACAGCATATCAGTATACACATTATGGGACTGTTATACGTTTGTACCAAATGTCAGAACATCAAGATGGATAGGACTCCCAAGTAAGGTTCAAGCACACTGTCCTGGTATATCGGGTGCCCCCCTACCCCAACCCTTCAAAATAGCATATGTTGCTCGCTCTCTCAAATGGCAAAATAACATGTATACACCAAAATAACCGTGTTCAGGCGAGTCTTGTTCACATGGTAAAGATGAAAAGGCTTCATAATGTCCCTCATGGCAAATATACATATAAGTAATGGGTGCGAATTATCGAAATTACAGCCCCATACAATATATATATATAGATAGATAGAGAAGGGTTATATATATTTTTTCGGGGGGGGGGGGGGGGGGGGGGAGGGGACACCTTATATATTACAGCGACATGGCATTGAATAATCTTCAGTTTTACGAAAGAGTCGTCAGTGTGATGATTAACACCTTCTGAATGAATGCATTTACTTAACTGCTATATGGTCCTTAATTAAAAACAAACAACAAGTCACTTCAGTATCAGATGTATATTTCACAGATCAGGTACAAATTGTTGCTTTGTTTGATTAAAAATATTACTATCTGCAAAGACAGCAAGTGGCACAAACACGTATAAAGTTTTCATTTTACGTTTCTCTTCTTTAAATCTCCACATAAAATGATATAGTTAAGGACTTGCAGATCGCA
This sequence comes from Gigantopelta aegis, assembly GCF_016097555.1. NCBI lineage: Eukaryota > Metazoa > Mollusca > Gastropoda > Neomphalida > Peltospiridae > Gigantopelta > Gigantopelta aegis. The sequence goes on from NC_054707.1 coordinate 24,189,902, forward strand.
TCAAACTTGCATTTGACTAATTATGTTTTGCTGTAAACAACGGGTTCTTGTTAACTTGTCCCGCAAGTTTTATTCCAAGCCTATGGCTAAAACAAAATTCTTCTCCCTCAAATGACCGACACACATCAATCAATAGTTCATGCGCATTAAAATGTCATCGATCAAAGAGAATCGATAAATTAGAAAACCCCACTTAGTTTGACGTCATGGTGTGCTAAATAGACCCAGACTATGGTTGAGAAAGAACCGAAGGCTACTGCACGCAGCTTACCCCATTTCGTACGCTGTTTCAGCCTATTGTAAACCCAATAACCATCCAGGTGACATCATTAGAGATCGAGTCTGGACTAAAAGTTTTATAAGCACGGGCTTATATCTTACGTAACCAACTGTATTAAGTGGTAAACAGCTAGATCCCATCTTTTTTATTCCCACAAATTATCTAATTGATACATTACAGACTGACCTGTATTAAGCAGCCACCTGTACTTTTGAAGCTGTCTTTGGTGGCTGCATAACACAGGTTTACTGAATACACTAAGGTATGCTACACCTAACCCTGCGTAGTTTGGTATAAAAATAAGTTAAAAGGTAATTGAAAAATTTAAACAGAAGTGATAAAATAACAAGTGTACTGGGTCTCACTGAATAATCAAACAATTAAATATACCTGCAATAATGCATGTGAAACATCAGTCCACGACCATTCTTATTCAGTGGGTGAAGTAATTGAACACTGCACACGATGCCATGTTCCCCCAATAACAACACACTTACCTACCCCAAGTATTTACTTCACATTCATTGATATGTTATCATAGGTATGGGCAAGAAAGTTAGAAATTAAAAAACAGTATCGTATCGTACGAACAAAAAAAAAACTAAACAAAAACCATAACCAAAATTGTATCTTTGTAAGAGTCAAAAGGATCTTTTCTGACGTGGTTGATTCTTCGATGACAAAATATGATTTAACATTAATAAGTTATTACGAGTATTCATGTCGGATACAATCATACATTTTCCAATAATAGACACTTATATATACATGTTATGTAAGAATACAGTATACATATCATAACCATGATAATGCCACATACATGTATTATGCACTGAATCACAAAAAAAAAAAAAAAAAAAGACAACAAAAAGCCTGCTACAAATACATTCACAATGATGGCTGAACAGTTAAAACAAAAAGAAAAGGAAATAAATACTTGTAAATGATAGCACATCACATTCTTAAATCAGCAAACATCCTAATGATCTGCAGCATATTTCATGTTGGGCTTCTTCAGGAGAGGAAGGGGCAGGTTACAATGAAGGGCAAGAGGAGGGCAGAAGGGGAAGAAGGAATGAAGGAAATGTTTTATTTAACGATGCACTCAACACATTTTATTTATGGTTATATGGCATCAGACATATGGTTAAGGACCACACAGATATTGAGAGGAAACCCGCTGTCGCCACTTCATGGGCTACTCTTTTCGATTAGCAGCAAGGGATCTTTTATATGCACCATGTCACAGACAGAATAGTACATAGCATGGCCTTTGTTACACCAGTTGTGGAGCACTGGCTGGAACAAGAAATAACCCAATGGGTGCAGAAGGTGAAGATGCCATTCAAATCTTCTTTTTTTAAAGTTATCTTTTCATCTTGCATATTCCTATGCGAATGCAAATACATTGTACAGATGGTGTATGTTGGAGTGGGGCAACAATCCACCTCTCCTACCATTTTCCTAAATAATTCTGGAACAGACCTAATAAATTCTAGATAATGATTATTAATTGGCAAGTCATTGCAACAGATTCAATAATAATAATAATAAAATATTACAGAAAGGTCTAACATAGAAAAACATAAAAAAAACAGACCCCCAAAAATGCATTTTTTTTAAATATACAGATTGGAATACATGGAAAGATCTACAGTGAACCCAGCTATAAAAGATCCCTCATATAAAAACCATGTTTGTACAAGGCACTTCCGAACTATACCATGTAAAAATAAATAATACAGTGTTTACTCTTAACTGTATAAATTTGAGATTACTAAAAAAATATTACACTCAACTAAAATTAATTAAGGACCAGTAAATATTTTTGGCATTGTTCTTTAAATATGGTAAAAAAAAAAAAAGCGCTTCTTCCATGACATATTTTCAGCATTTTAAAAAAAAAATTAAATATGGTAAAACACCACCCACTCACCCCCACCAAAACCGAAGCTTCTTCCATTTTATGGGGTCAACATTGTGGCATGTTCTTCAAATTAATTTAAAGTGAACAAAAATTAAAAGTATTCTTGTGAATCAACATGTAACATATCTAGTCAAAGTTAAAGTTTGTTTTGTTTAACGACACCACTAGAGAACAATGATTTATTAATCATCTGCTATTGGATGTCAATCATTTAATCATTTTGAAATAGTCAGAGAGAGGAAACCTGTTACATTTTTTCCATTAGTAGCAAGGGATCTTTTATATGCACAATCCCACAGACATGACAGCACATACCACGAATATCTTAGTCAAGTGCACATTTATGTAATGTAGTTTTCATAAAAGTATGTAAAACCCACCATGTATAAGACTTCTGTGTATCGCAGGTCAGATTTTACTGAAACTAAGAAGTTATTTGTTCTGAAAAGTTACCAAAATCATATCATCTTATCAAAGAATTACCAAAATATCTACAGGTCCTCAGTTACGTAATTTTGTTGAATATAACATGGCATGCATACACATATAGAACATGTATATTTAGACAGGAAATCAGTGTACAATGTATACAGACTGCTTAGTATATAATGCTGATGAACCTAGGGCCTAATTCATAAAGGTCTCTTAGACTCTGCTACACCACAAAGCATCCTCTTTGTAAGTCTTTTAGTATTGCATTGCGAGATTGCAAAGTTGCGAGAGTTTAGTGAATTAGGCCCCTGCTCCAGAAATGATCACATGAAGAAAGGAGACAATCTACTCTGACGTTCAACACGCATAGTATAAATTACTAACGTTCGCCAGTTATATTTCAGTATAAAACCGCACAACTAAGCATAGAAACAAACTGATGCCAATTTATTGCACAAGGTATGTTTAACAGTAATTGAGGAAAAAATCAAATCATTTATTAGTCATCCAGTTTTCGTAATTATGGTGTGTCCACACATATCACAAATTTCAACCATTTACCTTTTTTAAAATTGGTTTTAGACAATTTAATTTGGTGCACAGGAACATTTTTCTGTGAGCATAAAAAAGAAGGAATTATTCCCCTTCAAGGCAACTCATCTCTACCTCAAGATATTCCTACCTTCAGGTTGTGTACTTTCACCACACATGAACTAAAATCTGTCAAAACAATCACAATTCACGGGCTAAAACATGTGCACAGACTCACGTGTTCAACACACATACTATACTAAGTATGAAATGATGAAGAGTTAAAGGAAATTAAGAAAATTTAAACCAATGGTAACATAGTTCTGAAGAATTTTGACCATATACAATGAATGAATGAATGTTTAATGACACCCCAGCATGAAGCATAAATCGGCTATTGGGTATCAAACTACGTCTGACCATATACATGTCACCATCTCATAATGCTGAAGTGAGTATAATCACTTGTTGAAGATCTCCCATAAAAGGGTGACCGGCCTCGGTGGCGTTGTGGTTAGGCCATCAGTCAACAGGCTGGTAGGTACTGGGTTCGGATCCCAGTCGAGGCATGGGATTTTTAATCCAGATACAAACCCTGAGTGAGTGCTCCGCAAGGCTCAATGGGTAGGTGTAAACCACTTGCACTGACCAGTGATCCATAACTGGTTCAACAAAGGCCATGGTTTGTGCTATCCTGCCTGTGGGAAGTGCAAATAAAAGATCCCTTGCTGTTAATCGGAAAGAGTAGCCCATGAAGTGGCGACAGCGGGTTTCCTCTCAAAATCTGTGTGGTCCTTAACCATATGTCTGACGCCATATAACCATAAATAAAATGTGTTGAGTGCGTTGGTAAATAAAACATTTCTTTCTTCTTCTTTTTTCCCCATAAAAGGAATGGAAGATGTTAGTTGACTTCTAAGACATGTTGTGAGCAAGAGACAAAGCAATAACATGGTTATAGTTTCACAAAAAAGAAAGTCTGTTTTGTTTAATGACACCACCGGAGCACATTGATTAATTAATCATCAGCTGTTAGATGTCAAACCAGCTACATTTTTTCTAATGCAGCAAAGGATCTTTTATATGCACTTTCCCACAAACAGGAAAGCACATACCAGTCTTTGTCCAGTTGTGGTGTACTGGTTGGAACGAGAAATAAAACAATCAGCTGAATGGATCCATCAAGGTGGTTCAATCCTTTGACGCAAGCACTCAACCAACTGAGCTAAATCCCGCCCCTAAAGGAAAGGAAGAATGACAGATTTTAACTACACATTCAACATGATGTTATATGCCATCAGATATATAGCTAAATCCCGCCCTTAAAGGAAGAATGACAGATTTTAACTACACATTCAACATGTTGTTATATGCCATTAGATATATAGCTAAATCCCGCCCTTAAAGGAAAGGAAGAATGACAGATTTTAACTACACATTCAACATGTTGTTATATGCCATCAGATATATAGCTAAATCCCGCCCTTAAAGGAAAGGAAGAATGACAGATTTTAACTACACATTCAACATGTTGTTATATGCCGTCAGATATATAGCTAAATCCCGCCCTTAAAGGAAGAATGACAGATTTTAACTACACATTCAACATGTTGTTATATGCCATCAGATATATAGCTAAATCCCGCCCTTAAAGGAAAGGAAGAATGACAGATTTTAACTACACATTCAACATGATGTTATATGCCATCAGATATATAGCTAAATCCCGCCCTTAAAGGAAGAATGACAGATTTTAACTACACATTCAACATGATGTTATATGCTGTCAGATATATAGCTAAATCCCGCCCTTAAAGGAAAGGAAGAATGACAGATTTTAACTACACATTCAACATGTTGTTATATGCCATCAGATATATAGCTAAATCCCGCCCTTAAAGGAAAGGAAGAATGACAGATTTTAACTACACATTCAACATGATGTTATATGCCATCAGATATATAGCTAAATCCCGCCCTTAAAGGAAGAATGACAGATTTTAACTACACATTCAACATGATGTTATATGCTGTCAGATATATAGCTAAATCCCGCCCTTAAAGGAAAGGAAGAATGACAGATTTTAACTACACATTCAACATGATGTTATATGCCGTCAGATATATAGCTAAATCCCGCCCTTAAAGGAAAGGAAGAATGACAGATTTTAACTACACATTCAACATGATGTTATATGCCATCAGATATATAGCTAAATCCCGCCCTTAAAGGAAGAATGACAGATTTTAACTACACATTCAACATGATGTTATATGCTGTCAGATATATAGCTAAATCCCGCCCTTAAAGGAAAGGAAGAATGACAGATTTTAACTACACATTCAACATGTTATATGCCGTCAGATATATAGCTAAATCCCGCCCTTAAAGGAAAGGAAGAATGACAGATTTTAACTACACATTCAACATGATGTTATATGCCATCAGATATATAGCTAAATCCCGCCCTTAAAGGAAGAATGACAGATTTTAACTACACATTCAACATGATGTTATATGCCATCAGATATATAGCTAAATCCCGCCCTTAAAGGAAGAATGACAGATTTTAACTACACATTCAACATGTTGTTATATGCCGTCAGATATATAGCTAAATCCCGCCCTTAAAGGAAAGGAAGAATGACAGATTTTAACTACAGATTCAACATGATGTTATATGCCGTCAGATATATAGCTAAATCCCGCCCTTAAAGGAAAGGAAGAATGACAGATTTTAACTACACATTCAACATGATGTTATATGCCGTCAGATATATAGCTAAATCCCGCCCTTAAAGGAAGAATGACAGATTTTAACTACACATTCAACATGATGTTATATGCTGTCAGATATATAGCTAAGAACCACACAGATAATGAGAAAGGAAACCCGCCTCTGCCACTACTCCATGGGCTATCATTTCTGATTAGCAGCAAGAGATATTTTATATTCACCAGACAGGACAGCACATATCACTGCCTTTGATACACCAGTTTTGGAGCATTGACTGGAATGAGTCCATTAACTTTAGCATTCAAGTTTGGAATGTCATTAGATAAACTTTAACCAGATTTTTAACTAAATTTCAACAGATTCAAAAGAAAAAAAAGTTTGTGATGCAATCAACTGTGAACTCTTAACCAACTGTGGACATCGACATCGAAGCAGCTAAAACACTTCACTCATCCTTCCTCCGGAGTTGCTTCCCACTCACCAACCATGTGATCATTTCTGTTCTGGCCGTTAGAATGCTGTGTTGTTCAATGAGGATAACATACATGTATTGTTCAATGATAACATATTGTTCAATGATGATAACATATTGTTCAATGATGATAACATATTGTTCAATGATGCTAACATATTGTTCAATGAGGATAACATATTGTTCAATGAGGATAACATATTGTTCAATAATGATAACATATTGTTCAATGATAACATATTGTTCAATGATGATAACATATTGTTCAATGATAACATATTGTTCAATGATGATAACATTGTTCAATGATGCTAACATATTGTTCAATGAGGATAACATATTGTTCAATGAGGATAACATATTGTTCAATGATGATAACATATTGTTCAATGATGATAACATATTGTTCTTAAGTGTAATAAAACAACTAGATGTTTTGTGTGTTTTCTAACATACTTGAATAAAACTGATCATATGAATCCTTTTGATTTTACATTAATAATGTTTCTTAAATATCAATAATCAATGTATCATACATGATGTAGGATTGACGTTTCCAGATATTCAATGAGTAGGCTACCAAAGAGATGCAACCGAATTAAAACTGGACTAAACTGTTCTTGAATATTCAAAAACTAGACTTGTTAAAATATTGTTATGTATAAAGGTAACTCAGTTTATTACCAAGGTATGAGTGTTATATGAAATTTATGTAATATATGTTTGTTAACATTTTTGATAAATTTGGTTCAACACATTTACACACAAGCTGATATACATGTTCATATGTGTTTACACACACACATGCACACACGCATGAATGCACTAACACAACCACACACACATGCACGCACACAGACAGACACACACAGAGAGACACACACACACACAACACACACACACGCGTGCATCCACATACACACAAACACACACACACACAGAGACACCTTATGTGTGTAATAATTTATCAGATCATGAACATATTCATAAAAATATAAGAATAAAGTTTTTTCAGTGACTATCAATGTCATAAAAAAAAAAAAAGTTCTACAACATAATGTGTGCCAACTGCATTTTAAAGTATGTGATGTCACAAATCCAATTTAAAGAATTTATTACATGTCTTACATATTATTAGCACCATTTATTTTTACTACAGGGATAATAATATAACTTATATCAGAATAAACATGTACAAAACATACTTTAAAACAATCCCAATCCGAGTATAATATAGATTATCAAAAGTTTGGTTCTTTAAGGAAAATATCACGGCACAAATCAAGGTTAATATTTTTTTTAACCCTTCTTTTATCCTCATTCAATATTTAAAGAAATATTAATGTTTTAAATTAAAACAAAAATTTACAACTGAAACTTCACCAATGGTGTGTACAGGCACAAAAAAGCAGTAGCTGTAATTATAATGACACAGTGTAAAGCAACAACAATCTTTGCAGATGTAACACAGGACAAAATCAAACAGGTTGGCATATTAATCAACTACTAATGTTTTAATGGAGAGAATACTAAATATTTTGGTATTTATTTGTACATTTTGGCAAAATTAATAATTTTTGTGATATAATGACATATTTATGTTTTGTACATGTTTTGTACATGTTTAGTTAACTAAAATAGTTACAACTGAAAGCACAGATCCTTTTATTCCCGACATTATTCAATTGACATAATGTCTTGGTATCAATATGACAATCCTGATGCAATGTAGTGCAGTCTAGTCACTTACATGTACTTTAAATTCTTACAAAATATTCAGAAAAAACAGTCATCAACAATGTGTGGACAATTTGAGATAATTCAGATATTTTTTGACATAACTAGCCACAAATATGAGATAAAAGACAACATTAAACACAATTTTAATGGTTTGCAAAAGCAGATATGACCATTTGTCTCTACAAGAGAGAAACCTCAACGGTTTACTAGTAAGTACACCGACATCAAACACATTGTACATGTAAGCTTTGATCTTATAATCCAGCTATGCATTATTATGTAAAAAGAATAATAAAAAATCCATCATTCTGTGGGTGGGACCGGCCTCGGTGGCGTCGTGGCAGGCCATCGGTCTACAGGCTGGTAGGTACTGGGTTCAGATCCCAGTCGAGGCATGGGATTTTTAATCCAGATACCGACTCCAAACCCCGAGTGAGTGCTCCGCAAGGCTCAATGGGTAGGTGTAAACCACTTGCACCGACCAGTGATCCATAACTGGTTCAACAAAGGCCATGGTTTGTGCTATCCTGCCTGTGGGAAGCGCAAATAAAAGATCCCTTGCTGCCTGTCGAAAAAAGAGTAGCCTATGTGGCGACAGCGGGTTTCCTCTTCAAAACAGTGTCAAAATGACCATATGTTTGACGTCTAATAGCTGATGATAAGATAAAAAATCAATGTGCTCTAGTGGCGTCGTTAAATAAAACAAACTTTACTTTTTTTCATTCTGTGGTTAGTTTCTATTCTGGTGCGTGGTATCTACATGTAGGGGCAGTTAGTAAAGTATTCACCTCAAATGCCTTGATCATAGGATCGAAGTCTCTCAGTGGACCAATTAACCCATGCTCTACAATAAATATGTCAAATGCCATGGTATGTGTTATCTTGTCTGTGGGAATAAACATATAAAATAACCATTGCTGAGACAGAGACAGAGACAGAGACAGAGAGAGAGAGAGAGAGAGAGAGAGAGAGAGAGAGAGAGAGAGAGAGAGAGAGAGAGAGAGAGAGGGAGGGAGGGAGGGAGGGAGGGAGAGAGAGAGACACACACACACACAAAGACAGACAAAGACGGGGAGGGAGGTAGGAATCAACTGCCAGTACAAAGACTACTCTTTCTCAAAAGCAGCAAAGATTCTTTTAATATGCACAGCGATTAAACAAGACAACACACACCATGGCCTTTTAGGACGTGTTAGGATGAGAAGAACCCATACAGACAGGTCCCACATCTAGCTATTAATCCTATGACCAACAGCACCTCAGGCGAGTACTCTACCAGTGGACTACATACCTTCCACTGGTGTTAGTTGGATACATCATTAACAACAGATGTGTCAGTTTACCTATCGTTCAATTCAAGGAAAGAGGTGTACAAAATATTTGTAAATTATTGTAACTGTCAAAAACAAGTCTTTCAGAATAAATGCTGTTGTTTGTTTTGTTTAACACTCCACTATTGTACATTGATAAATTCCTCAGCTGTGAACTGTCAAACATTTGATAATTCTGACATGTAGTATTCAGGGAAACCTGCTACAGTTTCCCCACACATATTATAATTGTATGTGGCTCAGTTGTTTTTCCCCAACAACCAGTGCCCATTATTGACATGTGCTGTAATGTTTGTGGGAATGTATATGTACATGTATATTAAAGGCGCAGACCCTAGTTTCAGCCCGTAAAAATGAACACTAAGTTCAGTTAATCTACAAACCTGTAACACACATTTGGATATGGTTATAAAAGAGAGAAAATAACTAAAGCGTGTCTCATTAACCATTACTTCTTAGACGAACGTGCGTTTTTAAAAACTAGGGCATGTCGCTTTAAGATCCCTTTCTGCTAATGGATAAAAATGTCGCAGGTTTCCTCTGAAGACTACAGTGTCAGAATTACCAACTGTTTAACATTCAATGGCCGATGATTAATTAATCAAAGTGCTCTAGTGGTGTTGTAAAACAAAACAGACTTTAAATTTGATTAATTGATGAAAACCACTTTGATTATAAAACATTGATTATATTTGTCTCATTTTATAAACTTTAAAACAAAAATAAAAACTGAGATACTATTAAAAGTTAGATCATACAAAATATAAATTCTATCAAACAAAATTGTTATCTTGTCTCCTGTCAAAAGTACCACTAGCAATTCAATGTAAAACTTAACAGTAATGGCATTCTAACACAATCATTAATGTAACAAAAACTCAAAAATATACTATTGAAAACTTCACCAATTTTTAAAACTATACATACAAAACTTACTGATTCTTAAAAACGTATTAAAAAGTCCCAACCAATATGGAAGTTATCACATAGGTTTCACCATCAGTTACAAAACAGAATAACAAACTAATCCAATTTGCTTGTGTCTCATTCAGCAGTTATTTATTATCAAGCAATAGTACAACTTATATCTCTCAGCAATTACAGGAACAGAGGCCTAATTCACTAAACTCACAACTTTGCAATCTCTCAGTGCAATGCTAAAAGACTTGCAAAGAGGATGCTTTGTTGTCTAACAGAGCCTAAGAGGACCTTTGTGAATTAGGCCCCAGATCTACAACTTTTAAAGGAGGGTCCTTTTACACAGCATATAAATTAATATTTACCAAACTTAAAAGTTAAACTTTCTAAGCAAAAAACACTAACAACAAAACAATCCCCCCAAAAAAAAACCTCCCACCAAAAAACAACCTCCCCCCCAAAAAACTCAACATAATCTGTAGGCCTACACAATTATATAAATTTAGTTCTGACCTTTTCATAACAGCTTTTAAATCCACTCATAGGCAAACATGTAGACACACATCTATACCAATTTATTACACCAGACATTACTAATAACGTAGGAAAGCAATTCTGAAAATAATGACTAAGTTATTCCTATGGTTTTCAACTTTATAGAACACTGATTCTACAAACACCACACACTGGTATAAAATCTAGACAATTCACATCACACAAACACATATTGTACCCTGTGCCTAATTAAGTATTTCATACAACGAAACCTGCTAGATATGGAAAGTAGTAGTCCGACTACCATACAATCCTTCCTGTAACTGGTACAGTGAAACCTGTTATAATGGAAAGTAGTAGTCCGACTACCATACAATCCTTCCTGTAACTGGTACAGTGAAACCTGTTATAATGGAAAGTAGTAGTCCGACTACCATACAATCCTTCCTGTAACTGGTACAGTGAAACCTGTTATAATGGAAAGTAGTAGTCCCGACTACCATACAATCCTTCCTGTAACTGGTACAGTGAAACCTGTTATAATGGAAAGTAGTAGTCCGACTACCATACAATCCTTCCTGTAACTGATACAGTGAAACCTGTTATAATGGAAAGTAGTAGTCCAACTATCATACAATCCTTCCTGTAACTGGTACAGTGAAACCTGCTTTAATGAAATTAGTAATCCGACTACCATACAATCCTTCCTGTAACCGATACAGTGAAACCTGCTTTAATGGAAAGTAGTAGTCCGACTACCATACAATCCTTCCTGTAACTTGTACAGTGAAACCTGCTTTAATGGAAAGTAGTAATCCGACTACCATACAATCCTTCCTGTAACTGGTACAGTGAAACCTGTTATAATGGAAAGTAGTAGTCCCGACTACCATACAATCCTTCCTGTAACTGGTACAGTGAAACCTGTTATAATGGAAAGTAGTAGTCCGACTACCATACAATCCTTCCTGTAACTGATACAGTGAAACCTGTTATAATGGAAAGTAGTAGTCCGACTATCATACAATCCTTCCTGTAACTGGTACAGTGAAACCTGCTTTAATGAAATTAGTAATCCGACTACCATACAATCCTTCCTGTAACTTGTACAGTGAAACCTGCTTTAATGGAAAGTAGTAATCCGACTACCATACAATCCTTCCTGTAACTTGTACAGTGAAACCTGTTATAATGGAAAGTAGTAGTCCGACTACCATACAATCCTTCCTGTAACTTGTACAGTGAAACCTGTTATAATGGAAAGTAGTAGTCCGACTACCATACAATCCTTCCTGTAACTTGTACAGTGAAACCTGTTATAATGGAAAGTAGTAGTCCGACTATCATACAATCCTTCCTGTAACTGATACAGTGAAACCTGCTATAATGGAAAGTAGTAGTCCGACTTAATCACTTAGTGGTATTCAAAACATATTTCAGCTATTTATGCTAACAAAAGTACCATCAGCCAAGCTAACCTGAAACGTACAAGCTTTTTATTCCATTTGATCTTCTAATTATGTTTAAAAATATACTGTATTATAACAGATTTTTTTATTGTAAAAAAACTGCTCCTATTTCCACGATAAGAATTCATTTTCTGGAATGAAAAAATATCCATGGATTAATATCTAGGACTTTATATTATTGTCGTCTAACTGATGTAATGTGATAAATACTAGTTGAATAATTATACTAGTTGAATAATTACAGTAATATGTGAAAAGAGATTGAGTTATAATTTACAGTATCAAAGTTATTGGTTCTGCATACATCTAAACAAAAAATTTTTACTGGCATACTGTATAACATATTTTAACCAAAATGAAAAATGTTCTTTTATTTCTGAAACAGAATACACATTTTCACATAAACAGAAATAATAAATGTCTACTAATACAGAAAAAAAGAGATAGGTTGATGGGTCTTTTGGTTGGTTTTCTGTCTGTATGGGTTTTTTACTGATATGATACATAATATGTAATTCTACATAATATAAATCAGGGTTAGCTTCAAGTTAGCAGAATATTTCGCCAAATTATCTATTAAACTTCAAAAATCGCAGAAACCCAGTTAGTTTCTAACAAAATATAAATTATTTCATGAAATTATTTCGCCAAATTAAAATAAAATTCTCTAATTGTTTTTGAAATTCACAATTGGTGAGTTTGGCGAGTGCCAGAGCTAGCCGTGTATATAATGATGTTATATTTTTTATTGCTGCATGTCATAACAAAATTAACTCAGAGAATTGTAGATGTATAACAGAACCTAAAACGTTGGCACATCACTCATAACCCATTCCCAAGACACTATTTATTTGACGATATTTTAAGTTACGTTTAAGCACTATCTTCTATTGAATCTATGCAGTAGTCTTGGCTGGTTCTCCATCACTCGTACCAGTAAATTGTCTATATAGTTTTCAAGATCCTGAATGTAGCGGTCCTTCCTGATCATCTGAGCCTTGTTCTGCACAACCAACCGGACCAGTTCCTGAAAACAAGGACAAACCATCTTAATATATACCAGAAAATTTAGCAACTCACTTTAAAAAAACCATGTTTTAAAGGCACATACCCTAGTTTTAACCCGTGAAAATTAACACAAAGTTTAGTTAATCTACACACCTGTAACACATTTGGATAAAGTTACAATTGACTGAAACATGAGTCTGTGACTCTGAAATGGTGAAATACCCTTTAAAAATAGACTAAACTGGACTCTATAGCTGTTACTTCTTAGACGCACATGCATTTTTAAAAATATGAGAAATGCATTTTGTAATATTAAAAACACTAGGATGACCAAAAATACTTTGAATGTATGGAAATTGATAATCTAAACAATAAAATCTAAGTAAGGTATGATTTCAGTTATCAAAAATGGCTCTAATAGTAAAAAATATGCCTTAGTGTTTAAAAACTAGGAAAAATGCAAACCAATATCACAATATGTTAATTTTATTGAAAACAACTTTTTAAATTTACTAATCTGTAATCTCATAAGTATTGTTACATCATCTTTAACACCTGTGGAACAGAAAATACTATTCAAGAGAATGTCTTTGTGATGGAAAGAAAAATATTATTTGCTTAACAACACTTCAGCACATTTTAATGACTACACATGTATATGGTGTTAAAAACAGAAAAGTGATCTTTTATATGCCCTTTCCGATAGTCAAAAGAGTATATACCATGGCCTCTGATGATTTCAGTAAAGCATGAATATACATTAAAAATAATGTTAATTTTAGATATACTGATGGAAAGAAATAAGGGAACATGTTGTATTGTAGACCAAATTTAGTTCACTACTAGCATAGTAATGTCTGTATAACAACACAAAGATGGCATATGGGATTGACTGTCTGTAATGTGAATTGAATGTAAGGAACACAATTATCTTCCTCATACTATGGATGAGGCTTCTGGTTGCTGTCACTGTTTGCTGGTTTTGTTTATATGTTCCCTTATTTCTTTCCATCAGTATATTTACACTATTATCCAGTTAACACAGTACACATCTGTAGTGTCAAATGAGATGTTTAATACATTTGTACATAATATAGATGGACTGTGAAGCCAGATAAAAACCAACATCTTTAGTGACGTTTCTGTAAGACATCAACAAACATATTAAAAATAATGCCTATTCTAAGAATATCTGCACTATTATCCAGTCAACATAGTACACGTCTACAGTGTGAAACATTATGAGTAATACATTGGTACATATAGATCGACTGTGAAGCCAGATAAACACTAACGTCTTTAGTGAGGTTCCTGTAAGAGCGTATCATGTCCTCGTATCCGCGGAAGTCCATCTTGGCTGGGTCACTTAGATCGGACATGCTGTCATCGTACAGTCCAAACTCTCGACTTTCAAAACCCTGCACAGTGTATCTTCGACCTCCTGTAAAACAAATCAAGAGAGCTGCAATTTTATAGTAATTACAAATGAAATCAGAGAAGTTATATATATATATATAGTCTTTATTAGACTTAACCTTCTGACTACTGCAGGCTAGATATCTCGCCCGATGTCACGCCAGTCGACCTACTGTACACTGTAAACAGTGCATTCCACAATTCATATTTCCTGCCGTTTTGCATATGACACTAACCGGAAACCATTTATTAACAGGAAACTGAAGACAACTCAGCTTCCTGTGTTTTTAGATTTTTAATTTTTAGTGGAAAATATATTGGAATTTTATGCTGAAAAAGTGGTTTTCAGCAAGTATTTTCGCTTGACAACAATGGTGGCATGTGGCAGTAATTTTCAGAGATCAATAGCTGATTGTGACAGCTATTTTAATAACAAATTTGATCGTTTTACCAACAACAAAAATCACCAAATATTGGGATATAAATTATAGTATAAATCAGAAAACCGCTATTATTGGGAATAATGGACATAAATACTGGACAGCTGGCCACAAATATCCATAAATAAATGAAATGTTTTCGATTTTTTGCCTAATTTTAATCAATATTAACTGATCTAAAATATCATAAAAATTTGAAAAATACATAAAAATTATACTTACCAATTCAAATATGAACTTTATTTTATGTATTTATGAAACATTCAAGTGAAAATATGTGAGTAAAAATTTTAAATTTGTACCCATTCAACGTGTTTTTTGTCCAAAATTAACCCAGTAGTCTCAAGGTTAAGACTGGTCTCAAGGTTAAGACCGGTATCAGTGGTAGGGTCTGGGTTCGCATCACAGTACTAGCCCCCCATACACAGTTTTTAACAGCTTAGTGGTGAGTAAAGAATAAAGTTATCACACAGAGTTCTCTTTTTAAAACTAAATTGTTTTGTTTAAAGACACCACTAGAGCAAATCAATTTATTAATCATCGGCTACTGGTTAAAGTTTGTTTTGTTTAACGACACCACTACAGCAAATTGATTTATTAATCATCGGCAATTGGATGTCAAACATTTGGTAATTCTGATATATAGTCTTAGAGAGAGAACCCGCTACATTTTCCCATTAGTAGTAAGGGATCATTTATATGCACCATCCCACAGACTGGAACAAGAAATAGCCCAAGTTAAAGAATAAAGTCATCACAAAAAGGAAAAATAAATTGTGTTTTGTTTAATGACACCACTAGAGCACATCAATTTATTAATCATTGGCCACTGAAGTTAGGCTACTGAAGTTAATCATCGGTTACTGGTTAAAGTTTGTCTTGTTTAAAGACACCACTAGAGCACATTGATTTATTAATCATTGGCCACTGAAGTTAGTTTGCTTTGTTTAATGACACCACTAGAGCACAATGATTTATTAATCATCGGTTACTGGTTAAAGTTTGTTTTGTTTAATGACACCACTAGAGCACATCAAATTATTAATCTGGGGCTCCTGGATGTCAAACATTTGATAATTCAGACTGGTGTCTTAGAGGACACTCGCTACATTATCCCTTTAGCAGCAAAATATCTATTATAAACACTAAATCCCAAAGACAGGATAGCACATACCATGGCCATTGATATACAAGTTGTGGAATACAAGAATTAAAATAAAATGAATATGAATATAGACTTGTGGATAATACAATATGGATTATGATCGTGAATATAATGATGCTTACAATATATCATATTCAAATACTCCATTCAAACAGTAGGATATGCAGTCAGATATAAATTTAGATTAAAATAATTTACTTTAGATATTATTGTACGATTAATACCTAGGGTATTTATGACCACAAGCAAAGCAAGGTTATCAAGAGCACATATTAATTCAGTCATACATTTAACAACATATCTGAAGCAGACACACAGTACACTCACCCTGTATGTAAAGTTGACGCAATCGTTCTCTCTTGGCCTTCTTCCTCATTGGCACCTCCTGGTGTCCATTCTGGTGCCCATTTTCCTTGTATGACAAACCAGAATTAAAGCTATCTCCTGCGTTGGGGATTATTTTCTTCCTAAGACTACTAGCACCTTTAGAATCTTCCTTCCTCGCATCTCCATTAACCATCATCTCCGCTTTGTCACTCTTAGCACTACTACTGCCGACAGGAACAGCATTTTCACTTGTTTTGTCAACAGTCGTCTCCCCTGAAACACCATTCTCCAGATTTTCATCTGCAACTTTGATTGGACTTTCAGCAATACTTTCGACATCAGCGTCAAAATCTTTATTGCTGTCTTTCTTAACCATACGAACGGGTCGCGAGTGTGGCCGCGAAGTGCTCTCATTGTCTGAACTAGATGACTCTTCGGTCCTCTCTTTGATACTTTCGTACAGCGATCGCTCGCGTCGCCTCATCGACTCTATGTACGAGGAGTTTGATCCTAGAGTTGCCCGGGAGAGAGGTTGGCGGTTGATGGAATGGTCTCTCAGTGACAAGGCCGAATCATCCTGTGATGACTGGTGAGGTTCATATGGTGGTGGGCCTATCGTGTAGTTGGAAAACTCGACACAGCTTCGCCGACTGCCAGGAACATTGATGTTGCATAACGATCTGCTACGAGGATCATCTTGAAAACAAAACAAAACAATACATTTACAACAGGGCTGTTCAGTAATTTCATAACACAAATTGTGGCCATTATTTTACACACCCTCCCCCATCTCTTTTTAAACACACCTCCCATCCAAACAGTGTTTTGTATCACACTTCTACATTGTAAACTGATGGCGAGTGTGTTCTGTATTTTGATTGGTTAATTACATTCAATTTCCCGGATCAAATGAAAATAACACCCGGAAAGCTAATGACGTCATTAGAAAGTGACGTCATTAGTAACTGGAACAGGCGAAGTTGACGATTCAAGGGTCTACAGTTAGATTGTAGCTGGTATTTTTTTCAAGAAATACCAAATATACAGTTAGTTCCGTAGAAAAACGATTCAGTTTACAATGGGCATAATCATATTGAGTTTTTAGATTTGCAGGTTTTATTGTCTGTTTGATGTCCACAAATGTTTTATTTGTGGGATCAAATAGACAATAACACCCACAAATCTAAAACCTTCATATAGTTATCTCCTAATTCTACATTAGGGCTGTCCAATAATTCCATTAAACAAATTGCAACCATATTATTTTTGTTTTACCATCTCACCTACCCACCAAATATTAGGTGACATTAAGACTATTCTACAACCTGTTCAATAAATTTATAACACAACTTGTAGTAGTTTTTGTTTTTGTTTTTATTTTAAAACCCACCCACACTTCCCCTCCAAATAGTGTTTTGTGACACTGAGACCATTCTCCAATCTTTAAAACCCACACACACTTCCCCTCCAAATAGTGTTTTGTGACACAGAGACCATTCTCCAATCTTTAAAACCCACCCACACTTCCCCTCCAAATAGTGTTTTGTGACACTGAGACCATTCTCCAATCTTTAAAACCCACACACACTTCCCCTCCAAATAGTGTTTTGTGACACAGAGACCATTCTCCAATCTTTAAAACCACACACACTTCCCCTCCAAATAGTGTTTTGTGACACAGAGACCATTCTCCAATCTTTAAAACCCACACACACTTCCCCTCCAAATAGTGTTTTGTGACACTGAGACCATTCTCCAATCTTTAAAACCCACACACACTTCCCCTCCAAATAGTGTTTTGTGACACAGAGACCATTCTCCAATCTTTAAAACCCACACACACTTCCCCTCCAAATAGTGTTTTGTGACACAGAGACCATTCTCCAATCTTTAAAACCCACACACACTTCCCCTCCAAATAGTGTTTTGTGACACTGAGACCATTCTCCAATCTTTAAAACCCACACTCACTTCCCCTCCAAATAGTGTTTTGTGACACAGAGACCATTCTCCAATCCTATAAAACCCACACACACTTCCCCTCCAAATAGTGTTTTGTGACACAGAGACCATTCTCCAATCTTTAAAACCCACACACACTTCCCCTCCAAATAGTGTTTTGTGACACTGAGACCATTCTCCAATCTTTAAAACCCACACACACTTCCACTCCAAATAGTGTTTTGTGACACTGAGACCATTCTCCAATCTTTAAAACCCACACACACTTCCCCTCCAAATAGTGTTTTGTGACACAGAGACCATTCTCCAATCTTTAAAACCCACACACACTTCCCCTCCAAATAGTGTTTTGTGACACTGAGACCATTCTCCAATCTTTAAAACCCACACACACTTCCCCTCCAAATAGTGTTTTGTGACACAGAGACCATTCTCCAATCTTTAAAACCCACACACACTTCCCTCCAAATAGTGTTTTGTGACACAGAGACCATTCTCCAATCTTTAAAACCCACACACACTTCCCCTCCAAATAGTGTTTTGTGACACAGAGACCATTCTCCAATCTTTAAAACCCACACACACTTCCCCTCCAAATAGTGTTTTGTGACACTGAGACCATTCTCCAATCTTTAAAACCCACACACACTTCCCCTCCAAATAGTGTTTTGTGACACAGAGACCATTCTCCAATCTTTAAAACCCACCCACACTTCCCCTCCAAATAGTGTTTTGTGACACAGAGACCATTCTCCAATCTTTAAAACCCACACACACTTCCCCTCCAAATAGTGTTTTGTGACACAGAGACCATTCTCCAATCTTTAAAAACCACCCACACTTCCCCTCCAAATAGTGTTTTGTGACACTGAGACCATTCTCCAATCTTTAAAACCCACACACACTTCCCCTCCAAATAGTGTTTTGTGACACAGAGACCATTCTCCAATCTTTAAAAACCACACACACTTCCCCTCCAAATAGTGTTTTGTGACACTGAGACCATTCTCCAATCTTTAAAAACCACACACACTTCCCCTCCAAATAGTGTTTTGTGACACAGAGACCATTCTCCAATCTTTAAAAACCACACACACTTCCCCTCCAAATAGTGTTTTGTGACACTGAGACCATTCTCCAATCTTTAAAACCCACACACACTTCCCCTCCAAATAGTGTTTTGTGACACAGACCATTCTCCAATCTTTAAAACCCACACACACTTCCCCTCCAAATAGTGTTTTGTGACACAGAGACCATTCTCCAATCTTTAAAACCCACCCACACTTCCCTCCAAATAGTGTTTTGTGACACAGAGACCATTCTCCAATCTTTAAAAACCACACACACTTCCCCTCCAAATAGTGTTTTGTGACACAGAGACCATTCTCCAATCTTTAAAAACCACACACACTTCCCCTCCAAATAGTGTTTTGTGACACAGAGACCATTCTCCAATCTTTAAAAACCACACACACTTCCCCTCCAAATAGTGTTTTGTGACACTGAGACCATTCTCCAATCTTTAAAACCCACCCACACTTCCCCTCCAAATTGTGTTTTGTGACACAGAGACCATTCTCCAATCTTTAAAACCCACCCACACTTCCCCTCCAAATAGTGTTTTGTGACACAGAGACCATTCTCCAATCTTTAAAACCCACCCACACTTCCCCTCCAAATAGTGTTTTGTGACACAGAGACCATTCTCCAATCTTTAAAACCCACCCACACTTCCCCTCCAAATAGTGTTTTGTGACACAGAGACCATTCTCCAATCTTTAAAACCCACCCACACTTCCCCTCCAAATAGTGTTTTGTGACACTGAGACCATTCTCCAATCTTTAAAACCCACCCACACTTCCCCTCCAAATAGTGTTTTGTGACACTGAGACCATTCTCCAATCTTTAAAACCCACACACACTTCCCCTCCAAATAGTGTTTTGTGACACAGAGACCATTCTCCAATCTTTAAAACCCACACACACTTCCCCTCCAAATAGTGTTTTGTGACACAGAGACCATTCTCCAATCTTTAAAACCCACACACACTTCCCCTCCAAATAGTGTTTTGTGACACAGAGACCATTCTCCAATCTTTAAAACCCACCCACACTTCCCCTCCAAATAGTTTTTTGTGACACTGAGACCATTCTCCAATCTTTAAAACCCACACACACTTCCCCTCCAAATAGTGTTTTGTGACACAGAGACCATTCTCCAATCTTTAAAACCCACCCACACTTCCCCTCCAAATAGTTTTTTGTGACACTGAGACCATTCTCCAATCTTTAAAACCCACACACACTTCCCCTCCAAATAGTGTTTTGTGACACTGAGACCATTCTCCAATCTTTAAAACCCACCCACACTTCCCCTCCAAATAGTGTTTTGTGACACTGAGACCATTCTCCAATCTTTCAAAGTAATAACACCTTTGTCAACACTCCCTTCCTTTTACTATCACCATCATGTAATTTGACAGACACAATATTTTGTGTTAAAATCCACTTGCCACAGGGCAATTTGCAATCACTTATCTATCATACCACAACTTGTTCCACCTTTTTAATCTTAATTAAAAAATAATAGTAAGCAGAATTTTGCTGTCAACATATTTACTTGCTTTACATGGCCTGGAAATCGGGCAATGGAGATTTTTAAAGGCTATTTGACAACATTATTTTATTTTTTGGGGTGGTAGTTAAATTAAATTTGTGGCAGCTATTTATGACTTATGCAGCATAAAATTAGGGTTACCCATTTAATTTTTGCATAACTCATCATAATCATAATTTAATACGCAAACTAAAACTTGTTTACACATAATCAGACTTGTACAAGCAATATGCAAATGAATCATTATTTTAAAACACCTGTTGCTTGTTAGATACATTTTAAAACAACTCGTGAGATAAATGGTATCTAACAGCCACTTATGTATTATTCTCTATTTCTCACAATTTTCAGGGGCTTGTCCTTTGATATTAATAAATACTTCGTTAACAAAATCATCTGTAATCGAACTGGCTAGTACTGCCAAATAAAAATAAAATAAATACAATTATTTTGAAGAGGCTTAATTTTGCTATATTTTGTTTGTTAACCATATATTTTGCTGACCAAATTTACCAAGTTGGTAAGGATCTCTCTCCAGACACACAGTCAATTGAGGAGTGATCCTCATCAGTGTGCCTAGTGGGCTATTTCTCGTTCCAGCCAGTGTTTTACAACTGGTTTAAATAACAAAGGCCATGGTATGTATTATCCTGTCTGCGATATAAACAATACCTTGGTGCCAACTGAAGAGTGTAGCCCTTGGGGTGGTGGCAGTAGGTTTCCTCTCTCATTATCTGTCCTGAACTATGTGTTCAATGCAATATAAAATGTGATGAGTGTGTCATTAAATAAAACATTTAATTCTTTCATGTAACTTGTTGATAGTCTATTCTGTCTGCTCTGTGAATGTCACCAGTGATGTCTTTAAAAATAGAAATAGTAGGAGAAAATGCCATGCTATAAATGTCATATAACATAATTAGGTTGAAGAAAAAGAAGTTTGTATAATTTAATGACACCACTAGAGCACATTGATTAATTAATCATCAGCTATTCGAAACCCACAACCTTTTTCTTAATGCAGCAAGGCATCTTTTATATGCACTTTCCCATAGTGAATCTAATTACCAAAATAAAATTTACAGAAGAACTTAATAAATTTGTTTTTAAATTAAAAAATTTTTAAAACCCTACCAATCACGATCCATGACATCATTGTTTATGACAGTTTATTTTCACTTTCAATCGACGACGAATAATCCATCCATCATCTACTTTAAATTCTATTAACAGTTATTTTCGGTGAATACATCATTTACAAATCTTCAGTTTTCATTAAATAATAAGGTCCAACTTGTTTTAAAAGAAATAATTATACAAATAGCGAGAAATCAAACCCATGTGTGCGTTACTTCATCAATAACGTCTTCACAAATTTAGACAGTTTTTTGTTTTCTTTTCAATATTGCGATAACAACTTAAATACGAATACCAGTCAACAAAATACACTCAATTTGTTCAATTGTCATTCTACTATGTTCTAGCATTCACAGAATTAAGATAGATAACTCCTGTGAATGTTGACAGCTGTGTTTACGAAGACCGGTCGCATCTCGACTGCATTCGGGAATGGGAAGGAAAGAGTTAATTCCCAGTGAACAAATATTAAAGAGACAGTGAAAAAACATCATCACCTGCCAACTATTAATTACATTCCCTGGTTATTTTCTTGTTACTGACCTCTGATTGGTGTAGACTCATACTCGGCAATCCTCCCTCTATCTAAGGACATTGATTTAATGTAAGCAGCTGACATACTGTAACTGCGAGATAATGGCCCATCCTGAAAGTAAAACACGAGACAATTAGAAATATGTGAGATATATTTGCCAATAAAATATCAAATAAACCACACCATACACTGAAACAAATGAATGAGTCATGAAATCTAAATGTGAAATAATTGAAAAATGTGAGACATTTTAAATTAATTAAAAATAAAAATGATACAAACGTGCTAAAATAGTTGCACCAGTTTCAGGACAAATTCATAACTTAGTTATAACAGACTTCCTTATTAAGACATATCATCTGAAAGGCACTTTGGTGATTTTCAGACAAATTATTTGGATCTCAAGCTTGTAAATTCAGACATTGCTACCCGGTATATGTAAACTGAAAAAAAATGCATATAATGAGGTAATTGGCAAGCATTAAACCATCATCAATTACATATTACAAAATCAGATGAACTTATTTTTTACCATCTCTCTCTAACTACCCATTGAGTATTGCATAATCCCTTAGATTGTTCTTTTATTGCTGTCAACTTGTAATATTTTTGTTAAGGGAAAGAAATTATATCTGCATAAAAAATTTAGTAACAAAGATTTTTGTGTGCTGCTACCATTTGATAAGTAAAAAATAGCATTTTTAATGTTATTAAAGCAGTGTTCTCATTATGCGATCAGTCACACCGAATTGTCACATGCGATTTGTTGGCCCTACAAAAATCGGAACGTATAAGACTAATGTTGTTTTGATTTAGCTGTTCTCACAGTACAATTCAATTGCATGCAAGAACTTGATGCAACTAATCGCAAAACGAGAATGCCCCTTTAAAAATAATTGTCAGCCACCATGCATATATTATCTGAAATACCCACCATTTCACAACCATTAGTTCCATCCCAGCCACGAGAGGATTGAATATCAAGAGCAGGAAAGCTGGAGGCAGAGAAGTTATTCTGTTGGTGGTGGTAGTGGTTAGGTGGTGGTATGTTTCGCAGATATGCCGAAGCCTGCAGCGTGTGCATAGTTAAAGACAGAAGCTGATGTTAGTGGACTTCCAAGACATGTTATGAGCAAGAGAAAAAGCAGTAACATGGTTATAGTTAAAATAATAGGAATGAATGAATGGAATGAATTAATGTTTTACGACACCCCAGCACAAAAATACACATCGGCTATTGGGTGTCACAAATGGTGAGTTGAAATAATAATAAAAAATATTTGTTTAATGACACCACTAGAGCACATTGATTTTTTTTTATCAATCATCAGCTACTGGATGTCAAACATATGGTCCTTTTAACAGTCATAGAGAGGAAACCCACTACATTTTTCCATTAATAGCAAGGGATATTTTATATGCACCATCCCACAGACAGGATAGCATATACCACAGCCTTTGAAATACCAGTCATGGTGCACTGGCTGGAATGAGAAATAGCCCAATGGGCCCACTAATGGGGATCGACCCCACACCAACCACACATCAAGTGAGCACTTTACCACTGGGCTACATACCGCCCCTGGTTATAGTTTCAGAGCTCGAAATAGTAGCTTAGGAAACGTGAAAAGCAGTTGATTTTTCAAACCTAGCAGGCGAAATAAGAATTCACCTGCTAAAATTACCAAAATATTTTAGGTAATTTTTCAAGAGACAGATGTATGTACGGTATTCTCATCTTGTATTTAGCTGAGGCCGAGCTCATGATTCTCTTATATTTTAATTTTATAATACTCTAAAATACATCTCGGAGGTCCTAGTTTTCCACACACTGTCCAAATCACTCCATTCACCCTGTGCTGTCTTACTTTCAGCAGGCCATATTTCTTTTGTTCTGCTATTTTAAAACAACAGTGGCATAGAAAGGTGCTAAAAAGTGGGGCACACACACACACACACACACACACACATACACACACACACACACACACATATATATAAACCATCGCTGCTACTACTGGGTCATGAAAAGTGGGAGGCATATGCCCCCCTTGCACCACTCACCCCTTCTGCTTCCTACACCAGTGAACAATAACAGCACGCCATATTTTACTTCCAATTTTGAGCCCTGAGTTTGATTATTGTGTTGGGCATTAAACTGCAATTCACTAAATCATCTAATAAGAACAGGAGTTTTATTTGGCAAATAGACACATATTTCAAAATAAAGTTGACAAAAGGTTAATTCAAGAAGGAAGGAAATGTTTTATTTAACGACGCACTCAACACTTTTTATTTATGGTTATATGGCATCGGACATATATGGTTAAGGACCACACAGATATTGAGAGAGGAAAGTTGGGCCTAATTCACAAAGGTTTCTTAGGCTCTGCTAGACAACAAAGCAGCCTCTTTGCAAGTCTTTTAGCACTGCACTGCGAGATCGCAAAGTTGCGAGAGTTTAGTGAATTAAAAAAGTAAAGTTTGTTTTATTTAACGATGCCACTAGAGCACATTGATTTTTTATCTTATCATCGGCTATTGGAACATCAAACATATGGTCATTCTGACACTGTTTTTTTTAGAGGAAACCTGCTGTCACCACATAGGATACACTTTTATGACAGGCATCAAGGGATCTTTTATTTGCGCTTTCCACAGGCAGGATAGCAGAAACCATGGCCTTTGTTGAACCAGTTATGGATCACTGGTCGGTGCAAGTGGTTTACACCTACCCATTGAGCCTTGTGGAGCACTCACTCAGGGTTTGGAGTCAGTATCTGGATTAATAATCTCATGCCTCGACTGGGATCCGAACCCAGTACCTACCAGCCTGTAGACCAATGGCCTAACCACGACTCCACCGAGGCCGGTTTTTAGTGAATTAGGCCCCTGCTGTCGCCACTTCATGGGCTACTCTTTTTGATTAGCAGCAAAGGATCTTTTATATGCACCATCCCACAGACAGGGTAGTATGTACATACCACAGCATTTTATATGCCAGTCATGGTGTACTGGCTGGAATGAGAAATAGCTCAATTGGCCCACTGGCAGTGATTGTTAATTCAAGAGTTAGTGTGCATATTATGCCTTTATGTTTTTAAATTTTATTTTTATTTTATTTTTCAAAACTTCAATAAAATCGGGAGACTTTAATGACATGACAACACAACACAAAGTGCACACAGTACTGGTAGTACTGGTTGGAATGGGAAATAATAGAACCACTGGGGAATACTATCATGTAATCTCTAGTAATTTTAAACTGCTTTATTATGCTGTTTATGATGTTTTATAGTAAAGAAAATTAGAAATTCATTGTTATATAATGTTAGTGTGCTTTTATTGTTAAAAAGTATAGTTCTTCCCTAAAACATATCGGCTTTAAAAGTTATTAACAAAAACAGCTATTAGCAGAAAAAATAGAGATATTATTAGAAGTGTTCCTTTGCAAGCAGACAGTGTGGTTACTGGCAAAAAAAGATAAAGAACTTGCACCTTTGAAAAATAAGTGGAAAAACCAACCAACAAAAGATAATAATTTCTGATATAGTGAACAATACTGATCAGTATCTCCCAATCCAAACCTTAATGCCATCAAAAGACTACAGTGTAGAAAGGATGCAATGTCGCATTAGCAGCACATTTTTTGTAAAAAATTTAGACACATCTTTGCAAGTCTTGAATTTGGGACTTTAAAGTTTTACAAGTGTGGTCTCCAGTCAGCATACTTGGACTGAACTGTGGTGTCTGAATCTCTAGCTGAAAGTGATTAAAATTAATTTGAAAATGTTTAACAACATACCAGCATGACCGAACTGTATTAAAATGCATAGCAAC
The DNA here is from genome assembly GCF_016097555.1 of Gigantopelta aegis. Taxonomy (NCBI): domain Eukaryota; kingdom Metazoa; phylum Mollusca; class Gastropoda; order Neomphalida; family Peltospiridae; genus Gigantopelta; species Gigantopelta aegis. The sequence goes on from NC_054707.1 coordinate 24,216,686, forward strand.
ATTAGGCAAGCCATGCTACATGTATGTAATAGTCTGTGTGAGACATAAAACATAATTTAAACATGCAGACTGTTAAAAGTCAAAACATTAACCAGTAACACAGTATTGGTAACTCAGTTTAATTTCAAGAAAGTCAGCTTTCACTAGGACCAAAGATTAAAGGCACATACCCTAGTTTTTAAACACCAAGTCATATTTTTTTTACTATTGCAGACGTTTTTGATAACTGAAATCATACTTTACTTAGATTTTATGGTTTAGATTATCAATTTTCGTACATTCGAAGTGTTTTTGGTCATCCTGGTGTTTTAATATCACAAAATGCATTTCTCATATTTTTAAAAATGCATGTGCGTCTGTGAAGTAACATTTAATGAGTCGAGTGTCAGTCTATTTTTAGAGGGTATTTCACCATTTTAAAGTCACAGACTCATGTTTTACTCAATTGTAATGTTATCCAAGTGTGTTACAGGTTTGTAGATTAACTAAACTTAGTGTTAATTTTCACAGGTTAAAACTAGTCTGTCCCTTTAACAAATATAGGAACAGAAAACAGAAAACCTGCTGTTTCCACCTGCCCCCCCCCCCCCCACCCCCCCCCTAAACTGAATAAAACAAATTCTTTGTTCTTTTAAATGTGGTTTCCACCTTTAGCTTATTAGCTGTAAGTGATCTTTTATAATACACTTTTCAACAGACTTGGAAAATGCACACCATGGCTTTTAATATACCAGTCCACTGAAGTTGATCAACCCTGCTACCTACAGTGAGATGTGTTAGCACTAAGCTAGATCCTGTTTCCTGTTTAAAACAAGCAAACATTACAATAAACAAACGTCCCAAACCTCTCTATCATGGCCGAACCCAGCATCACCGGCAAGTCTTGGTTGGCGTCGGTCAGACTTGCTGCCTTCGGGATCCTTGCGATTCTCACGGAACGATCGGTTCTTGTTAATTTTCAGCTTTTCACCTGTGCAAATAATATCAGTATTCTGTTATAAAGTACTGTAAATTGTTCATGAATATAAAAATGACTGCTTTGTAACTTAGAAATGAAAACATATTTTTTTAATTGTTCAAAACCAAGGTGTAGCTAAGATACAAAATGATTTTATGTAATTTCTTGGGATGGGAAAAACCCCAATCAGAGAATGGGTTGAGTAAGGGGGTTTGATCCTATGACCAAACCACCTCAGGTGAGCATCTATCAACTCAGCTCTCTGCGTGTATACAATATATGTATAGCATACTGTAAATGATAAAATATTAGTGACCTTAAAATTTAGTCAAATCAAAATAAATGACACATAAGCAAAATATTTTTTTTAGCAAGATCGGCATACCAGACATTAAAACAAAAGTAAGTTCAAGTTGTAGGGTTGGCTGTGAGAACTTTTCAAATATTCTGATATTACCGTATATTGCCATGTATAAGCCGACCTCTTAGTTTGACTCTAAATATCTAGTACAAAATTATCGCCCTTGTGTATAAGCTGAAGTCATCTTTTGTCCAGCTGTATGCTTGACTTGTGCTTTTCTTGTTCATTGTATTTGTTTTCCCTTTAATTATTACAAACACGGTAATTGCAATCAATGCGGCAATGCTAACATCTACCATGCCGAGAAAAATAATTTAGAACTGATAAAGCATAACAGAAAAAATAAATAATTCAAGCTGTAACAACATATCATTGCACACAAGTAATTAATTTATTCACTGACAGCAAAAAGTAAAATCATTGAGGCATGTTTAATCCCCCACCACACACAGAGAAACAAAAGATCATGCTGTCTGTGACTGCAGTTCACTGTATATGGTATGGTCATGTGACAATAGTGGGAGTAATTATCGTCCTGAAATTCATGTTATGTTTTTTCAGTTGGTAATGTTAATAATGAGCTTAATTTATTTATGGCATTACTTTACAGTTTAATGCACCCTCCCAACAAAACAATAATGTTAGAAATATAATACTTGTTTGAAGAAAAAACACCGTTTTGTATCTTAAATTTGCTATATGAAAGACTGGTCTCAGCACAGGTCAAACAAAGATGGCGGACAGTTGGAACGAATACGTTTTTACCATTGAAATGACAATAAAACAAGTAATTTTTTATTACTATTCATCAAACTTATAATGCATTCAAGAACAAAAAACTGCATAATATTGCATGATGGAGTGTTTTATTTATACTGTGCACAAATTATTGTTACATAATCTGTGAAAGGCTGAGGGTCTGATCAAAATGTACAAGTCACTGTCAGGAGTATTTTCGATTGGAATTTTATGCTCCAATTTGTTGCCTCCATGTATAAGCTGACTCTCTTCTTTTGGAAAGTGTTTCTAGACTTCAAAAGTCGGCTAATACACGGCAATATATGGTATGTATCTTACAGACAACTTAAATTTTAAGAGAAAACTGCAGTGATGTGCAAGCTAATTAACTATTGTTGTTTGGTATACCTATATTTTAACCAACAGTATATAACTATTGTTGTGTGTTCAGTTAATCACTGACAAAACAATCGTAAATTTTTCAGAACAGTCTATTGTATACATGTGTCTTTAAATTTACAGTTGTGAAATATTAGCATTCTGTATGGCATCACTAAATCTGCTACTATTTTATACTCACTAACATTTCCTGATTTACAGTATATATATCTTACCAACAGCTGTGGCGATACTCCTGATAGATGACGACCGTTTCTTCAGCCCGGGAATACTATCAGATTTCTCCACATGGAACGTCAGTTTGATTTCCAGCTCTCCTCGGTATTTATTATCAGGGCCTTTTGATGGCTTGTGTCTCAGAGGAATCCATCTGAAAAAGAAATACAAGCTGCTAGAATTGTTTCATGACAAATAAATAAAATTATGACGCTCATTTTTAAAATGAATATTGTTTAAATATTGATCAAGGATGTGACAGTGAGATGTCAATAGTGACAGAGAGATGTCAATAGTGACAGAGAGATGTCAATAGTGACAGTGAGATGTCAATAGTGACAGTGAGATGTCAATAGTGACAGTGAGATGTCAATCGTGACAGAGGCACCTCACCACCATTCTCTGTGCTGTGTGGGAGCTTAACACAGTCCGCTTTAGGAAATAGGTTGTCACTGAAAAAGTATTATAAAATACTGAAATGCCTTTACAAATCTTTCTTTTATGATCAATACCATGAGTATTCTCTTTACTCAGGATTTTAATGTCTCCAATTTAGGTATACCCAATATACCTATTATAGTGAATTAGAAGTAATGAGTATCTTTAGCAAAGTCTTCATTTCACTTTACAATAAGAGGAGATTGACACAAAAAGAAGAAGATTTCTCCAAACTCAGCCTTTGTAGATTTTTTACAACCATAAAGTGCCTACTGAGAAAGAGAGTGAGACAGAGAGAAAGGGGAAGGACGGAGGGAGGGATGGACAGACGGATGGACAGACAGACAGAAAGAAAAAGAGACACTAACATTTAAGTCTTTATATATACCTTGAAACATTAAATAATCTTTTGTCTTTACTATTAATTCACAAGTAACAAATTCAATTAAATATTTTCAAGTAACATACCTTCCCTCCATTCAACTTATATAGCAACCCCTACAATTGCCCATGGCAATCAGCAATGCTGTGTAGTTTTTAATTCTCCATTGTACTTTTTTCCTTGGACTATATTCTTTCTTTTGTTTTTAACGGCATGTGTTTTTGGACAGACATTTTCTTAATTACAGGGGTTGTGTAGTTAATATGGAACCATTAAATTAAGCACAGCATGTTTAGTCATTACATGAAATGACCCTGCATTAAAATTGTTTTGATTAAAAGGAAAAAGGAGTTAATTCTCTTGACTGGCCCGATCTGTTCTCCATTCTAAGTATTGAAAATATAAAAAATTATGAGGTGCCCTTGTTTTGAGTCAAAGTTTGGAATGTTTACTGTATGTATTTTGTAAGACGCTTTGCAGTGCAAAAGTAGGAATAACACACTTTACTCTTGATGCTCCCGACCTACAGCAATTTATATCTCAATGACGGCAATTGGCGTCAGTGCCGTCAATAAATGAGTCCTGAAATTATAAATAAAAAATACACTTACTGACTCTGTGGCCTCTCTCCCACCTTGTAATCCCATAATGCAACAGACACGTATCCAAGGAAGTCATCTGACAATACCCCACGGTGGTAGAGCGTCACTTCAATTTCCGAATGCATGTGAGGGATGGGCCTGCAAATCGACAATAGAATTTAAAGCTATGTTCATATACACACAAGACAGAATGTCCGTTACAAGACCAGGTATAATTTTTATAACACACCTGGGCCCGTGCTTATAAAAATTTTAAGAGTCCAGACTCAATCTCTAATGTATGGTGTTGTCATGACATTAGACTCTAAAACCAGGCCAGAAACATATCATTCCTACAAGTTGCAAGGGTTTAGTGAATCAGGAACTTTTGGGTGTTTTTTTTTATCCCACTGTCCCCTTTCCTTTCTCTCCTTTGAATTCCATCTTATTTCTACCCGATCTGGCAACTCCTATCTTTCAACTTCTTTTGCTGTCCACCTCCACATCCCAGTTCTTGTCTCTCCAACCGTGACAGGTGCTGACCTGCCATTCCCCATCAGCTTTTAGCTGTGGGCTTAGTCTGACCACTTCGGGCAGTGTTCAGTAGATACTTCTGGCATTGTTAAGAGGCACCCCTACAACCAGTAGTCGTTAGTTAGTGCCGTGGGTCAGACCAGCTTTATTAGCAGCAGAGGACAAGGATGCCAGGTGGGTGCAGGGATATACACAGAGACTGCACCCATGGAGGAAGCTGAGACAGGTAGGCGATGGTGTGGACAGCTCAGAAGACAGAGTCTGAGAAAACTGACAGAAAGGGTTGAAACAGGTTGAAATCATTGGAGAAATTGGAAAGTTTTTAACATTAAGATAATGAGAATGATAGGCAGAGTGTGGCAGAGGGTGATAGATGAGAAAGATGAGAAAGATGAATGAATGTGTGAGCCAGCTTTGACGGGATCTGAACCACTGTCATCAGCTTTAAATCAGGAAATGTTAGCAAATATTTCATGCTGCTAAATTTAAAGAGACATACAACGGACTGTTCCAAAAAACATTTGTGCACAGATTTGTCTGTGGTTACATACTGTTGGTTAAACCAAAAGGATAGCAAACAGCAGTAGTTAGTTACATGTAGCATGCACATTACTGCAATTTTCTACTAAATACTAAGCTGTATAACATCATGATTCATCAAAAACATTATTTCAGGTGATCCTACAACTTAAGCTCATTCGTTTTTTAGTTTCTGATATGTTGACCTTGCTAAAGTTTTATGTCGCTAATATGTTACTTAATTAAATTTCGCTAACTTGTAAGATCAGTAATATTTCATGATTTACAGTATATAGATACAGAAAAATGTACTGGTCTGTTTTTACCTGACTGCATTAAGTATTGTTTAAAAAACGTGGCTGTTAGTCAGTTAATATGAAAAATGTACTGGTCTGTTTTTACCTGACTGCATTAAGTATTGTTTAAAAAACGTGGCTGTTAGTCAGTTAATATGAAAAATGTACTGGTCTGTTTTTACCTGACTGCATTAAGTATTGTTTAAAAAACGTGGCTGTTAGTCAGTTAATATGAAAATTCTGCATATGTAAGTAAAATGAAAAGTATTTCATGTTGGAATCTGTCATTGGGCTATTTCTCGTTCAAACCAGTGCACCACGACTGGTATATCAAAGACCGTGGTATATCCTGTCTGTGATATGGTGTATATAAAAGATCCCTGGCTACTAATGGAAAAATGTAGCAGGTTTCCTCTTTTAGACTATATGTCAAAAGTACCAAATGTTTGACATCCAATAACTGATGATTAATAAATCAATATGCTCTAGTGGTATCATTAAACAAAACAAACTTTTCACTGTCATTAAAACAAATAAAACTGCTTTCATCACAATTTACTAGCTCCCTACATTTGTGCGGCATCCCACTACCTTCATCAGGGTTTGCAATTCTCTCAATTCTTTGCATTACGTTCATCTTTATTAGTAGCCATTATTATTCCCTGATGAAGGAGGATGGGCGGGACGTAGCCCAGTGGTAAAGTGCTTGCTTGATGCGCGGTCGGTTTGGGATCGACCCCCGTCAGTGGGCCCATTGGGCTATTTCTCGCTCCAGCCAGTGCACCAGGACTGGTATGTGTTATCATGTCTATTGGATGGTGCATATAAAAGATCCCTCACTGCTAATCGAAAAGAGTGGCCCATGAAGTGGCGACAGCGGGTTTTCCTTTCTCAATAACCGAGTGGTCCTTAACCATATGTCTGACGACATATTACCATAAATAAAATGTGTTGAGTGTGTTGTTAAATAAACCATTTCCTTCTTCCTTCTTTTGATGAAGGAGAGATGCCACTGAAATGTAGGGAGCTTGCAAATTGTGATTTTTGTTTAGAACGTTTTCCATTTTGGGATTTTCATAGTGTTTTATTAATAAATTAATTTTTAAGTCTTTTAGACAACTGGCTGGCTACAGATATGAATGGAACTGTGTAAAATGGACTTGAGACTTCAACTTTTATTGTGGAACTTTATATTCACAATGAAATAACCAACTGTACCATTCCAGATTCTACAGCATTTTTGGATCCACTGTTTTGGGAATTTTTTTCTTCTATTTTTCTTTATTATTCATTTACTTGTCTTGAACTGTGTGCATAGCAGTTAATTACTGCGATGGTTATCTGACAGTAGCCAGTAAACTGGACTTACAGGTCACACTCCTCAAACCACTCTGGATTGTGAGCATTCTTAATGGTGGACGTCTGGTACTTCTCCTTGCCAAGCTGTATCTGCACAAACACGTCATTGTTACCTGCAATGAAAGACAATACATTACAAACACATCATTGTTACCTGCAATGAAAGACAATACATTACAAACACATCATTGTTACCTGCAATGAAATTCCAATATGAGCTACTATTCGGCAAATAAAATCCAAAATTAAGCATTAGCTCCCCCTTTCTCTTTTGATGAACCATTCCAAAATGCATCAAAATTACTTCAAGAAATTTGTGCAATCTTTTACTATCTTTTATATTTTAAATTCAATAGCACCAAAAATTCCCCGCCTGCTACCGACCCCGGTCAGGATGCTGGTGCACTATTGCACTTGCCAGCATGGACGGTTCCCTCTCCCACCCATCCCAAACCCATTTCCTGTCCTGGATGGAGAAGCCGGCCCAGACTGACACCTGCACCCATGACAGGTGAATTTTTCACCATGGCCAATGAATTTTCAAATCCACTGGCCCCATGGCAATTGAATTTTCAAATCCACTGGCCCCTTGGCAAGTGAATTTTTAAATCCACTGGCCCCATGGCAAGTCGATTTTTTTTAAATTCTAGAACCTCTGAACCATTATAATGATTGAAGGTGCTGTTGTCAGCACACACATTAGCTGTCTGTCCTGGTCTTGGGTCAATAGTTAGTAGTTTGTGGTCAATGAGGAAGAAGTCAGTGTAGTATGCTGGTACATGTATGAAAACCCAGCATCTAGTACATGGTACCAGGCTTAAGACTACTGGTTTAACCAATATGCTATTAAAGCTAAATGTCAGCATTAGAATTAATCACTTGTCTGTTTGTCCTGACAAATAAAAATCAGCTCGGACAAACAAAATGTACCTCAATGGTTGTCCAGTGGACAAGTAAAAATATTCAATGTGTTTCATTTTGAGCAATCAAAAATATTCTCCTTGTACTCGAATAACACAAACCATTTATTTGGACAAGTGAAAATACTGGAAGACAAGTAGATGTTTAAATGTATTTGTCCGGTGGACCAGTGAAAAATTCAGCTTATTTCTACCACTGCATGTACATGTAGTGATCTGTAATGTGCATATTGAAACAGGTCCTTTATAGCATGTTTAGATGTATTTGTCCGGTGGACCAGTGAAAAATTCAGCTTATTTCTACCACTGCATGTACATGTAGTGATCTATAATGTGCATATTGAAACAGGTCCTTTATAGCATGTTTAGATGTATTTGTCCGGTGGACCAGTGAAAAATTCAGCTTATTTCTACCACTGCATGTAGTGATCTATAATGTGCATATTGAAACAGGTCCTTTATAGCATGTTTAGATGTATTTGTCCGGTGGACCAGTGAAAAATTCAGCTTATTTCTACCACTGCATGTAGTGATCTATAATGTGCATATTAAAACAGGTCCTTTATAGCATGTTTAGATGTATTTGTCCGGTGGACCAGTGAAAAATTCAGCTTATTTCTACCACTGCATGTAGTGATCTATAATGTGCATATTAAAACAGGTCCTTTATAGCATGTTTAGATGTATTTGTCCGGTGGACCAGTGAAAAATTCAGCTTATTTCTACCACTGCATGTAGTGATCTATAATGTGCATATTAAAACAGGTCCTTTATAGCATGTTTAGATGTATTTGTCTGGTGGACCAGTGAAAAATTCAGCTTATTTCTACCACTGCATGTAGTGATCTATAATGTGCATATTAAAACAGGTCCTTTATAGCATGTTTAGATGTATTTGTCCGGTGGACCAGTGAAAAATTCAGCTTATTTCTACCACTGCATGTAGTGATCTATAATGTGCATATTAAAACAGGTCCTTTATAGCATGTTTAGATGTATTTGTCCGGTGGACCAGTGAAAAATTCAGCTTATTTCTACCACTGCATGTAGTGATCTATAATGTGCATATTAAAACAGGTCCTTTATAGCATGTTTAAATGTATTTGTCCGGTGGACCATTGAAAAATTCAGCTTATTTCTACCACTGCATGTAGTGATCTATAATGTGCATATTAAAACAGGTCCTTTATAGCATGTTTAGATGTATTTGTCCGGTGGACCATTGAAAAATTCAGCTTATTTCTACCACTGCATGTAGTGATCTATAATGTGCATATTAAAACAGGTCCTTTATAGCATGTTTAGATGTATTTTTCCGGTGGACCAGTGAAAAATTCAGCTTATTTCTACCACTGCATGTAGTGATCTATAATGTGCATATTAAAACAGGTCCTTTATAGCATGTTTAGATGTATTTGTCCGGTGGACCATTGAAAAATTCAGCTTATTTCTACCACTGCATGTAGTGATCTATAATGTGCATATTAAAACAGGTCCTTTATAGCATGTTTAGATGTATTTGTCCGGTGGACCAGTGAAAAATTCAGCTTATTTCTACCACTGCATGTAGTGATCTATAATGTGCATATTAAAACAGGTCCTTTATAGCATGTTTAGATGTATTTGTCCGGTGGACCAGTGAAAAATTCAGCTTATTTCTACCACTGCATGTAGTGATCTATAATGTGCATATTAAAACAGGTCCTTTATAGCATATTCAACTGTACATGTACATGTACCAGAACTAGCTCCTGGGTTAGTAAAACATTTCACCAAATTATCTATTGAACTTCAAAAATTACAGAAAGCCAGTTATTTTCTAACAAAATGTCAATTATAGTATGAAATTATTTTGCCAAATTCAAATAAAATTAGCCAATTGCTTTTAAAATTCGCAATTGGCGAATTTGGTGAGTGCCAGAGCTAGCCCTGATGTACTGGTTCCCTACAACCCACTTTGCCTACAACCCACTTTGCCTACAACCCACTTTGCCTACACCCATGTTGCCTACACTCAGTTTGCCTACAGTGTGAATACCGGTAAGTGATATCCCCAGTTCATAGTGGTACAATCCCTATTATTTTGTGTCTCAAACCAATATAAAAACATTGTATTATATAAACAATTAAGATTATAATGAACATAAGTAATGTAATTGGGGCTTAGTTGCGCAAAAGTGATTTCATGCTCTTTATGGTGATTATGGTGATCCCATACTGTGATTTTTAATAAGTGATCAAACTTAAATGGCCTTCATGATTCTCTGATATAGGATTAAAGTTAAACTTTAAATTTGTACGTAATATTTGTGAGGTCATTTTAATAGTTTAATTGTTTTTGTTGTGTAATGTTAATCGTTTTTATAATAAAATATGTGTTTGTCATATTATTTTGTCATGTTATTTTTATACATAGGGACCATACATGGAATGTTCCACTTTTAAGTGGGGATGGCATCTTTTCATACCGAGTGTAGGCAAAATGAGTGTAGGCAAACTGGGTTGTAGGCAAAATGGGAGGACACCGATGTACTTTGGTTTGGAGATGGCCAGGTGTAGTTTGGGGGTACAGAAGAGCTATATTCTTTCAACACAATGCTACATTAAGATTGTTATCAGGCTAATAATGTCAATTTTATGTTGTTGTTGCAATAACAAAGTAGTTAGTCCATTGACAAAATATGTGTCAAGTATACTAACCTATCTTGTAAGTAGATGTAAAAACCCATTTTCACATAATGCTTGATGATCGAGTTACAAAGCAGACATTAAACAGGAACATGGGGCCACCTTTTGAAGCAGCTATTTTACTACACTCCCAGATCATCCAACATAATATAAACAGACCTGTAGTAGCCTCCTATTTTAAAGGTGCTGTTTTAAAGTCACATAATGGCAGCTTCCCACTTGGCCAACATTATTCATTAACATTTGCTTTGAAATATAACATTCAACGACATGTCCATTAAACATTTATAAGCAAATACTTCAATCTACTAGTAGAAAATGTTTTATTGAAGAATATTTAGATGATGTCTGATGGAATTGGGAATGCTCAGTTGTGGCTATAACACTAACATTATGCTAGCAGATTTTGCCAACAAGTTTGTCATCTTTGTGCAACTCATCCGTCTCTGATGACCCTATGTAGTTGCTGACAATCAACTTGCCAGATTTTGTGGATACTCCGATTTGTTAAGATTTGATAACAGACATGAATGTGAGTTTTTCAAAAAAAAAGAATTCAGAAATTTTATAACTGGTGGTCAGGTACTGACATGGGTCCTAGGGTTAGAGTTGCATAATGGTCTAATTGATGGTCAGGTACTGACATGGGTCCTAGGGTTAGAGTTGCACAATGGTCTAAATGGTAGTCAGGTACTAACATAGGTCCTAGGGTTAGAGTTGCACAATGATCTAAATGGTGGTCAGGTACTAACATGGGTCCTAGGGTTAGAGTTGCACAATGATCTAAATGGTGGTCAGGTACTGACATGGGCACTAGGGTTAGAGTTGCACAATGATCTAAATGTTGGTCAGGTACTGACATGGGCACTAGGGTTAGAGTTGCACAATGGTCTAAATGTTGGTCAGGTACTGACATGGGCACTAGGGTTAGAGTTGCACAATGGTCTAAATGGTGGTCAGGTACTGACATGGGTCCTAGGGTTAGAGTTGCACAATGGTATAAATGGTGGCCAGCATTCAGAATGTTAAAGTTTGTTTTGTTTAACGACACCACTAGAGCACACTGATTTATTAATCATTGGCTATTGGATGTCAAACATTTGGTAATTCTGACAGTCTTAGAGAGGAAACCCGCTATATTTTTCCATTAGTAGCAACAGCTCTTTTATATGCACCATCCCATAGCACATACCATGTGCTTTGATATACCAGTCATGGTGCACTGTCTGAAAGAAAATGGTTTATTTAATGACACACTCAACACATTTTATATACAGCTATATGGTGTCGGACATATGGTTAAGGACTACACAGATACTGAGGGAGGAAACCCACTGTCGCCACTTCATGAGCTACTCTTTTCAATTAGCAGCAAGGGATCTTTTATATGCACTACCCCATAGACAGGATAGCACATACCACAGTCTTTGATGTACCAGTCGTTGTGCACTGGCTGGAGCAAGAAATAGCCCAATGGGCCCACCGACAGGGATCGATCCCAAACCGACCGCGCATCAAGTAAGCACTTTGCCACTGGACTACGTCTCACCCCATCAGCGTCTTGAATTAGAATTTGTCCATTGGGCCCACCAATGGAATCGATCCTAAACTGACCATGCATCAGGCGAATGCATTACCACTGGGCTACGTCTGCCCCTTTATTCAGGATGTATACAAAGTATCTGCCAAAATAATAACTTACATTTTGTATGGAAAATATGGACATTTTTTGGTAAACAGCAGAAAACCCAGAAAGACTATACTGACGATTAAAAATATGGAATTCCAGAAAATGTTTATCTCTGATAAGACATGAACCTAGTTGTACTGAAATGACCCGGTTTATAGTGTTCAATCACAGTACAATTTCAACATTCCTGCTCCTGGTCCTACCTTTACTATCTGTACTTTCTATAAACACATCAGGGCTACTGAATCATCTTGATGCCAGGCCATTCTGAACGTTTTGACAGATCATGTAGTATTTATTCATTTCCAGAAGAAAAAAATCTGATTAATTAGAGCTCCAAACTTGTAAATAATTATGCAGGTTGTACTATACCAAATAAAATCCAACAGGTGACAATGTTAACATATGTCACTACAAATATTAACAATAAATATGAAAACTACAAGTACAACCCTTCCACTAGAGTATCAGCTGAAAAAGTAGAACCTTTGATACAAAACACCTGGTTTCGAACAAAATGTAATTGTAGCACTTAAGTTTTACATGTACCCCATGCATCTTTCAAGCACAAGACACTGACACAGTGGTACTGGATGAAACAAAATTGCATACATTTATTGTCCAGATCTGGTAGTATTAAATGCTCTATTAAAAGTTAAATGCATTTCAAATTTTGACTTAGCCAGATGTAATTTGGTATATTGCTACTTGATTTAGCTTCATGCATGGCTACATTAACAAGTTACGGTCAGATCCTAATATATACATATATACAGTGGACTCTTTTTTCTAAACCGGACTCACTTCGTACCGTCGAAATTGTCTGGTTTACATAGAGGACCGGTTTAGACAGAGTTCATCCAAAGTTATGGTTCTTGAATGATCGACAACTCGCAATCAACAATGACATTTGAACCCATGGATGGTTGGGAAACACAGTCATACAAGCCAGACTTGCAATCAATTACTTCACAGACATAAAAAATATACCCAAAGGGACATTCCTGAGTTTGCTGCAAGATTTTATCCACTAACAGAGACTTTTTAATGATTGTAATTACATATCAAATATATTTTTCTGCATAAAATATTAGTGGCTGCATATTAAACGTGTTTCTGGTTGTTCTAATATTTGTACTAGGTTAAATTTCATTTTATTTCCTAAAACATTATTTATTCGTACGTATGAAATTATTTGAATACAAAATCCAGATCTAACGGCCTACCGCAATAAGAGTAAACTTCACACAAGTGTGATTACATTTTGTATTTGATCTTGCTACGGTGTCCTGATTACTTGGCAAGTGATGATCGTTGTCCAACTAATTAAGCAGCCTGTCGTTCAGTAAAATCTCAATCCGGTGTAGACAAAAGTAATTAATGCATGAACGGTTTTTTCGTTCTTGATTTTTGATCCGGAGTCTGGAGTAGACAGAATACAGATTAGGCAGAGATTTATACCTAAGAGATAAACAGTAGCTGGACAGGGCTTTAGAAATGGACTGGTTTACGCAGAGATCCAGATTACACAGAATCCGGTTTAGACAAGAGTCCACCGTGTGTGTGTGTGTGTGTGTGTGTGTGTGTGTATGTGGGTGTGTGTATGTGTATGTGTGTTTGAGTTGGTTTAATGACACACACACACACACACACACACACACACACTGTATATTACATAATAAAATGACTATTGTGTATCTTACCTCCTTTCCCTTTCGGTATAAGATTCCTGGCCCGGAGTACTGAAAAATTAAGAAGTAAATATTGTAATTCATTAAACACAAAAGATACAATTTCATGGTACAAACGATCTCAAAGATAAAGCCATAAATATATATAATTAAAGCCTGGCACAATGCCAAATTTAGATCTGTTCCACCAGCCTAAACATACAGTGTACATATATTGTAGTGGGTGTATATCTGACAAGGATTTAGTTATCAGTTTTGGCACCAAATACACTTTCATATTCATGTAGGTTTTATCATACATCAATATATAACAAAATAGTTTCCACAATCCAGAAATATTTTTAATTTTGGATATATTTTTTGAAAACACAGCATACTGTTCCAATTAAAAATACAATTATGTTTTAACTGATAAAAATGAGTAGTGTTTTATCTTATTAACATAATGCAGGTGTATAAGAAACGAACTATGGCTACCTGGTTGAAATTATTATCATATTATTGTCATATTAGTGTCAGGGCTTCTAGATTATGGTAGCCCTACTCCCATGGCTAGTGATATTCAGTGTTGGGCTAGTAAATAACTAATGTTGCCATGCCCGACTGCTAGTGAAGAGATGATTTCCAAAATGTGATATACACCAATTTCTAAATTTAGGATTTAGCCATGAAAGCATATTGATTTTAATACAACTCGGTAATATATAACAATAGAGTTTCCGTCAAAATACAACACTGAACAGGAGCTTAAAACTGTGCTTCAGGTGATATGCACTACATGTATATCATGCCACAGTAAAATCATGTTTTTCTCAAAATTTTGTAAATGGATATTTAGCATTTTGGAAATGAACACTATATATTAACCCTGGCTTAAAACTGATACTGCATGCCATCAAGTCTGGATATAAACAATAACTTACGAGTTAAAATGAATTACGGATTATCTGTCCCAAGTGAAATTAATGTAGTCAGTCATGAGTGTTAGCGAGTGACTGACAAATTAATTTCACGAGGGACAGATAATCCGTAATTCTGAGTATCAAGTGGGTTATTGTATTTATTACCCACAGAGTAAATAGTTTGGAAAACTAAACTTTAAACTTCTTACATGACACAAACTATATAATATACAAGACGTGAAAGTCTGAGGAAACTGATGACATCACTAAAGAAAAGCAATGATGTCAAAAGCTATCTTTAGGTACATTCACTGTTGTTTGTAAAATATCATCAACGAGAGACTTGACAGTTGAGGAACCCTATGGTAAAGTAAAGTTTGTTTTATTTAACGACGCCACTAGAGCACATAGATTTTTTATCTTATCATCGGCTATTGGACATTAAACATATGGTCATTCTGATACTGTTTTAGAGGAAACCCGCTCTCGCCACATAGGCTACTCTTTTTACAACAGGCAGCAAGGGATCTTTTATTTGCACTTCTCACAGGCAGGATAGCACAAACCATGGCCTTTGTTGAACCAGTTATGGATCACTGGTCGGTGCAAGTGGTTTACACCTACCCATTGAGCCTTGCGGAGCACTCACTCAGGGTTTGGAGTCAGTATCTGGATTAAAAATCCCATGCCTCGACTGGGATCCGAACCCAGTACCTACCAGCCTGTAGACCGATGGCCTAACCACGACACCACCGATGCCGGTTGGAACCCTATGGCGTCACCAAACTAACATCATGACATCAGTGGGGAAAGATAGAAAATATATTCAGCCGCATCTCACTGCCCATATGGGTAATAAAGTAAAGTATCATCGAGGAAAGAAAGAAAAGGAATGTTGGTTTAATGACACCTCTGCACATTTTTATCTATGGCTATTTGGTGTGTAGCATATATGGATATTTTGACATGTGGTTGAGAGAGATTAAAATAGATGAAACCTGCTGCTGCCACATATGGGCTCTTCCTACTAATAAAGCAGCTAGAGATCTTTTATATACAAAATATACACTTCCCATACAGACAGGATTGTCCATACCAGTCTTTGATGGACCAGTTATAGGGCACCAGTTGCAAGTTCAGTCAGCTAACGTATAGCTGATGTTCGCAAAATAACGACACCATTAGAGCACACTGACTTATTAATCATCGGCCATTGGATGTCAAACATTTGGTAATTTTGGTGTATAGTCTTAAAGAGTGGAAACCCATTACATTTTTCCTTTAGTAACAAAGGATCTTTTATATGCACCATCATACAGATAGCATTATAGCACATATCATGGCCTTTGATATACCAGTCGTGGTGCAATGGCTGGAATAAGAAATAGCCCAATGGGCCCACCGATGGGAGATCAAACCTAGACCAAGTGAGTCCTTCACCACTAGGCTATGTCCCACCCATCATGTCCGACAGCTGGACTGTTCCTGCTGGGTGAAAATTAAAGGGAAGGGGGTTCAACCCTCCACCCCACCTCACCTGCACACCACCCCCCCCCCCTCCCACTCCCCCCAAAAAAACAAAAAAACTACACACATTAAAATACATTTCAAAGCTTGGTTGCCTGTATATCGCTGTGCATGTTGTACTAGCAGACTCTATTGATAGGCCAATTTCCCCTTACAATGTCCAACAATATCTAGTACAAAAATGTTAGTATGATGTAGGCATTTGTTTTGGTGTACTGATCAAAGTACATAAGTTATGTTTTGATAAATATACCGGTACACACAAAATACAGTGACAGATCAACAAGATTTGTATGTGAGGAAGGGTCATCATTTTAGGATTAACTTGCAAAAGCACGTGACAAATGTATTGTGACACAAGATTCAAACAAAACATGATATACAAACACAAACATAGGATAAGAAAGTAATACACATTTTATATACACCAAGGAGATTATCCAACACAGTAGGAATATCAAAGTAATTTGTTTCTATTCTTTTTCTACTTGCCTAGCCTAAAACAAATAAAGGAAGACAGTAGGCAATAAACAAATGAGAGAAGAGAAGGGAGCTCAGTAAAAAGAATGGACCACGGTACAGTAATATACAGACAGGTTTCTATTTTGAGATTTCAAAATACAGTAGAATCTCGTTGGGTCAAACTCGGAAGGGTTGAATAAACCACATCGCTCAAACCAAAAACAAAGTCCCGAGTTACACTTACACAATGTTGACTGAATGGTTAGGTCGAACTACTCGATGGGTGGAACACTTACTGGAGCACTGAGGGGGTTCGAGCCAACAGGATTTAACTGTTTGTGATAATAAATGTATACATGTATGTACATCAATATCATGTTCAAGGAGGGCAAGTGATGACGGTCACTTGCTAGCCTGGCTTTTTCACCTACAAATTTACATGTATAACATTGAAAGTTAAAAGTGAAAGTCTGTTTTGTTTAAAAACACCGCTAGAGCACACTAATTTCTTAAACATTGTCTATTAGATGTAGAATATTTGCTAATTTTGAATTAGTCAGAGAGAGAGAAATGTTTTATTTAATGACACACTTAACACATTTTATTTACGGTTATATGGCGTCAGACATATGGTTAAGGACCACACAGATATTGAGAGAGGAAACCCACTGTCGCCACTGCATGGGCTACTCTTTTCGATTAGCAGCAAGGGATCTTTTATATGCACCATCCCACAGACAGGATAGTACATACCATGGCCTTTGTTACACCAGTTGTGGAGCACTGGCTGGAGCGAGAAATATACCAATGGGCAATCGATCTAGTCGCGCATCAGGCGAGCGCTGTACCACTGAGCTACGTCCCGCCCCCAGTCTTAGAGAGAACACCATGTATATTTCTCCAATTATTAGCAAGGGATATTTTATATGCACCATCCCACAGACAGGATAGTGCATACCACAGCTTTTGGTATACCAATCGTGGTACACTGGCTGGAACGAGAAATAGATGTTTGGACCCACCAATGGGAATTGATCCCAGACTGACCACGCATCAGGCGAATGCTTTACCACTGGGCTGCATCCTGCCCACTAAAGTTAAATGAATGTGATATTATAGAAGATGATGGTACCAGTCAAATTATTTTTAAGTGATCGGACTCTTGAATAGGCCTCAGATGAACTACATGTAGTTGTTAAACAATCTTATCGGCCTCAGCGGTGTATTGGTTAAGACATCGGATATAAGGGGGGTAGGTAATGGGTTCACAGCCTGGTACCGGCTCCCACCCAGAGCGAGTTTAAACAACTCAGTTGGAACATGTAGGTACACCGACTTCTCTCTCTCATTAACAACTAACCACTATCCTGGATAGACAGCCTAGTTAGCTGAGGTCTGTGTCCATGACATCATACTTGAACCTTAATTGGATATAAGCACAAACATACATTGAAATTAATGTTAAACAATGGACAATAAATAAATGACAATGTCAACACAGAAATCAGGTACAGAAATGACTTTACTGACAGCCAGCAAAAATTATCTGGAAGCAGGCTATACAATGAAGAATCCAAACTGGTACAGATAACAGCCAGTAAAGAGGTATTACTAATGATGAGCTACTTGATGCAGGTGATGAAAGCCGCAGTGTGTCAAGGGTCACTTGAATGAACAAACATGACAGCTAGATAAACAGCTAACACACAATAACCATGTTCCCTGTCCCAGAATCAGCCGTGTGGCATTTCATGCAGCTATGGCTGGAATTTTATCGCAGGCAGGCAGGCCCACTTTGAAACACAATATTTATGTATCTAACTACAAAGGCTCCTCCAACTGAATGAATGAACAACTTTATGAATGAATGAATGAATGAATTGATGGGAATGATCAAATGAATGAATGAATGAATGAATGAATAAATGAATGAATAAATGAATAAATGAATGAATAAATGAATAAATGAATGAATAAATGAATGAATAAATGAAAGAATGGATGAATGAAATAATTTAACAAAAAAGAGTTTTGTTTAACAACATCACTATTTAGCAACACCACTAGAGCACACTGATTCATTAATCATCTTAGAGGAAACCCAATTTATTTTTCCATTACAGGAAGGGATCTTTTATATACACTTTCTCACAAACAGGACAGTACATAGCAGTCTTTGAGGAAAAACACAATCGGATAATGGAGCAACTGAGGTGATTCAATCCTACAATGCTCTGAAGCCATATAACCGTAAATAAAATGTGCTGAGTGCATTGTTAAATAAAACATTCC
>NC_054707.1:24240638-24258138 GCF_016097555.1 Gigantopelta aegis
ATAGGTTATTGGATGTCAAACATGTAATTTTTGACAAGAAGTCTTACAAGAAAACCCATTACATCTTTCCATTAGCAGAAAGGGATCTTTTATATGCACATTCCCACAGATAGGACAGCACAAACCATGGTCTTTAATATACCAGTCATGGAACACTGGCTGGAATGGGGAAAAACCCAATCAGAGAATGGGTCCATTGAGATGGTTCGATCCTACGATGCATGCAAGGTTTTTTTACCCAGTAGCTTGTGCATTATGAGTAATAATTTGATGTAAATTGTTATCAATCCTCCTGGAAATCATCATGTCACATATGTATTACCGGTAGTATTTTAATAATGTATTATCCTCATACACCTTTGCTGAATAAACTGTTCTGTTCTGTTAAACATGAATTCACTTACTAATTTGTTAACTTAAAAAAAAAATTAAATCATAATATTATGCATTGTGATGAACATCCATATGTGCAACTATAAACCAAGTTTCATTGATGAAGCAATTATGTTTGTGACATTGTTTTAAACACATTTAAGTATTTTAATTTTATTTATTTTATTGCCAAGCATTGTGATGAACATCCATAGGTGCAACTATAAACCAGGTTTCATTGATCTAGAGGGGACCAGCCTCAGTGGCATCGTGGTTAGACCATCGGTCTAAAGGATGGTAGGTACTGGGTTCGGATCCCAGTCGAGGCATGGGATTTTTAATCCAGATACCGACTCCAAACCCTGAGTGAGTGCTCCGCAAGGCTCAATGGGTAGGTGTAAACCACTTGCACCGACCAGTGATCCATAACTAGTTCAACAAAGGCCATGGTTTATGCTATCCTGCCTGTGGGAAGCGCAAATAAAAGATCCCTTGCTGCTAATCGGAAAGAGTAGCCCATGTAGTGGTGACAGCGGGTTTCCTCTCAAAATCTGTGTGGTCCTTAACCATATGTCTGACGCCATATAACCGTAAATAAAATGTGTTTAGTGCGTCGTTAAATAAAACATTTCTTTCTTTTGATCTAGAGGGGCGAAACGTAGCCCAGTGGTAAAATGCTTGCTTGATGGTGGTCAGTCTAGGATTGATCCCAGTCAGTTGGCCCATTAAGCTATTTTTCATGAAAGGTTGTTGAATGTGCTATCCTGTCTATGGGATGGTGCATATAAAAGATCTCTTGCTGCTAATTGAAAAGAGTAGCCCATGAAGTGGCTACAGCAGGTTTCCTCCCTTAATATCTGTGTGGTCCTTTACCATATGTCAAAAAATTATTTTGCTTGGGATATAAACATGATACGAAATGGAAGCTTGTTTAATATCCTATAAATATTCAACTGTTACAGCTGAATACCCGACTCACCTGTGAACTGAACATGAGATGGACTCCACATTATCCAGTCCTCAATGACACACGCGTTCAACCAATCAAAATCCTAACAGGCATGTTGTCATCACTGAAGTATATGTGTATTGCACAATGTCCTGAAAATAAATAAAACTAAATTAAATAAATAATAAAATGAAATGAAGAATTTAATTAAAAATAAAACTATGAAATAAAAAAGAAAAAGAAGATGTTCTAACAGATAAAATTATTTGCTATTGTTCTACAAATCCATTTTACCTTAATTATGTACAAACCAACTATCTCACCCAAAACCATTCCTGACTTATTTTGGGTAGGCATGGCAGACATAGGAAGGTGCCAAAATGTGAGTGTGTGTGTGGGGGGGGGGGGGGGGGGGGGGGGGGGGGGCACACACACACACACACACATATAAATACATGTATAAATATATAAAAACCATTGCTGTTGCTAAAAAGTGGGAGGGCCCCCCTCCCCCCCGCTTCCTATGCCAGTGGTAGGTATCTACATGTAACCATCACATGGACAGATGTCATGTAGAACAAATACATCTTCATTTTCACTTGATTCAACTGAACATTTCTGTGGAATTTAAAGAGTCGAGCAATATTTAAGTTGGTTTTTAACTGACTTGTCTCTTAGAGTTGGACAAGTTTTTAAAACAATTTACTTGCGCTACACCCAAAATTACCCAGAGCGTTTTAGGATCAATCCCTTTCAGTGGACCGTACCATCATCATTGAATTCTTACCCATTCTAGACAAAGATTCACAACTGTTTTTGTATAGCAAATGATGCCATATGTGCTTATCAGTGGTATTTGGGGGCGTGTATAAAAAAAAAGTTTAAAATATGGCTTGGTATCCAGGTTTCTTTGAGTCTCTAAATAATGTGTCGCGATTGCTATTCCCTATTGTGAAGCCATCTAATGGAAGTTAATTAAAAATGTGCTGGGGTGTTGTTTAAAAGAAACAGATCTCTTTCATAAATTGCATAGATCTGTATTTTATACATGTACATGTACAGAAACAATATACATGCACATATATATAATCAAAAGGGCCACATACCATAATAGGCATGTGTACATACTGGGGTGTGTATGTGTCATGGGTTAAAAAATCCTGCTCAAGCAAATTTAATTTTCAAAATATATTTTCCAGGGATGCATGACTCGACCCTCCAACCCCCCTCCCCTATATACTTCACTCATTACAGTTTAGACCCTTACATCCGGTACATAATGTCCTGTACATGCACCTGCATACATGTATGTATTATCAATATATTTCAGTCAACAAATTAAACTTGGAACCCCCAAACCCCCTGCATAATACAGCTAGTGCATAAATTTAATTTTAACCCAAAACTGAAGGTATAGTTTATCATTACGTAACTGCGAGTCACTCATACATGTACAAACCGATAATTATTGATCTAAAACTCTTCAACATAATTTGCACCTGCGCAATCGTGTACGTGCTGTTTTCTGTTTTACCTTAATTAGAGTTAGGAACACGCCTAACAGCATCAATCAACTGATCAAGACGACACCTTGTAGTAGTCGTACCTAGATTGTCGCGGGTCAACTTCGCAAGCGACCGTGTCGCGTTAATTAGGTCACGTCGAGACCATTTACAAGACTGTAAGTCTCAAGAGCAGAATTTCTATATCTATGGCAGATTACCTGGCTTGTTCGGTGAAAACAAGTATTGTCTTACAACTGCACGACGTTATTTTCGTTCAGGTGTGCAGTATCAACAACCGCCAGCCTTTCATCTTTTGCTTTTTTGTCATCAGCGCCACCATCGGGAAGGTACGGAAACTCCGGGGAGATAAATGTCATGACTTGACTGTCACCTGAAGAGACGGGAGTTTTTATTGAATACTTCGTCGCTCAACTTATTTTCGTGCTTATATCCAATTAAGGTTCAAGCACGCTGTCCTGGGCACACACCTCAGCTATCTGGGCTGTCTGTCCAGGACAGTGGGTTAGTTGTTAGTTGGTTAGTGGTTAGTGAGAGAGAAGAGGGTGCAGTGGCCTTACACCTACCCATTGATCCCTTAAGAACTCGCTCTGGGTTGGAGCCGGCACCGGGATGCGAACCCTGTACCTACCAGCCTGTAGTCCGATGGCTTAACCACTACGCCACCGAGGCCGGTATGTTGCTAATCTACAGGTGTGAAACAGTCTCTCGTTATTGTGTTTGTTTTATTATGTTGATTATTTATTTTAATCAGTGGGTATGGTTATAAATAAATAAATAAATAAGAGCCAGTCAACCAGCCAGTCGATCAGTCCAATAGTCTAATGATTTGCTGACCGACTTGACTGCTATTTTATGCAGGGAGGGGTCCAGACTATGACGGGCGATGTTTTTAAGGGGAGGGGCGAGACGTAGCTTTAGGTAAAGCGCTCGCTTGATGCGCAGTCGGTTTGGGATCGATCCTCGTCAGTGTGGCCCATTGAGCTATTTCTTGCTCCAGCCAGTGCACCACGACTGGTACACCAAAGACCGTGGTATGTGCTATCCCGTCTATGGGATGGTGCATTATAAAAGATCCCTTGCTGCTAATCGAAAAGAGTATCCCATGAAGTGGCGACAGCGGGTTTCCTCTCTCAATATCTGTGTGGTCCTTAACCATATGTCCGACGCCATATAACCGTAAATAAAATGTGGTGAGTGCGTCGATGAATAAACCATTTCCTTCCTTTCTTATTAAGGGGTCGAGTTCCTTTCAGCGGTGAGATATTCCGACAACCGAAACCCACCCCATGCACATATAAGGCATGTGCTGCATTTGCGGTTGCACCAGCCCTGGAAACAAATGCAAAATACACGTAAGAATCATGGTATCATAATTACTGAATGGACAGGAATGGTTATATAAGCTGAAGTAAATCATAAATGAATTTTAAAAGAAATATTATTTTCTTAATACTTGTGCACAAGTCATTAACGGATGTGACATTCTCACCATAGGATCACAAAAAAAAAACCCATCGTTCTCTCTGGGAGTCCCATGTTATACAGTGTGTGTGTGTGTGTGTGTGTGTGTGTGTGTGTGTTTGTGTGTGTGTGTGTCTGTCTGTGTGTGCGTCTGTGTTTGTGTGTGTGTATGTTTGTGTGTGTGTGTGTGTGTGTGTTTGTGTGTGTGTCTGTTTGTGTGTGTATGTGTGTGTGTCTCTGTGTGTGTGTATGTGTGTCTCTGTGTGTGTGTGTCTGTTTGTGTGTGTATGTGTGTGTGTGTCTCTGTGTGTGTGTGTGTGTGTGTGTGTGTGTGTGTGTGTTTCTGTGTGTGTCTCTGTGTGTGTGCGTTGTTTGTCTGTATGTGTATGTGTCTGTGTGCGTGTGCGTGTCTGTCTGTGTGTGTGTGTCTGTCTGTGTGTGTGTATGTGTGTGTGTGTGTGTGTGTGTGTCTGTATGTATGTGTGTTTGTGTGTGGATCTGACTTTACTAGATACAAGTTCTTCAAGAACATCAACATTGACAGGCATTGGTATATGGTTCCAGAGTTTTGAGACCTCCAGAACTTTTTTTTAAGGGTGAGAAGGATCCCTTTTCTCAAATTGACTGACGAAAGTATTTTTTCAGAATAATATATTAATCTACCACTTGATCTTATTGGCGACCCACCCCCACCCTTTGAGACATTCTGAATGACTGGCTCCTGAAATGTCACCATAACCTATCATTTCTTCCCTTAATTACAGGTTGATGCTATATAAATATATATATAGACCACGAACATTTCCTGTTACACGGTATGTGCGCAAATCTGTTCGCATGACACACACACATATATATATATACATACATATATATATATATATATATATATATATATATACGCACATGAGTATATTTACTTCTGTGAGCAAATATACTTTCATGTATGAGTAAACTGGCGGGGTCAGCTCTATGTTCCCTCAGGGTTAGGGTTAGCTGAGGGAACATACATGTAGAGCTGAGAGAACATGGACATGATCCCAACTGGTGGATGCGTTTTGGGTATTAGATTCGAAGGGGTGGGAATCTAGCTCAGTCATTAGTGGACCCCTTCTCTGATTGGGTTTTGGGGTTGTTGGGTTTTGTTGTTTTTTTGTCCCAACCAGTGCCGCATTACAGTTATAACAAAGGCCGAAATATGTGCTGTCCGTGGAAAAGTCCATTTTAAAAATACCTTAATTTCTACTAATGGAAAATGTAACACGTTTCCTCCAACGCAATGTGTCAAAATTATTAATTGTTTGACATCCAAAAACCGATTATTAACAAATCAACGTGCTCTAGTGGTGTCGTTAAACAAAAACTACTGTTTTCAGCAGTTTGGTCCTCCCTCTCTTTCTTTCTTGCATTACCTTTCTTACTTTCCTTCCCTCTCTCTTACAGTGGTAAAGTGCTCACCTGATGCGCGGTCGGTATGGGATCGATCCCCGTCGACGGGATCATTGGGATATTTCTCGTTGCAGCCAGTGCACCACGACTGGTATATCAAAGGCCGTGGTATGTGCTATCCTGTCTGTGGGATGGTGCATATAAAATATCCCTTGCTACTAATTGGAAAAATGTAGCGAGTTTCCTCTCTAAGACTATATGTCAAAATGACCAAATGTCTGACATCCAATAGCCGATGATGAATAAATCAATGTTCTCTAGTGGTATCGTTAAACAAAACAAAATTTTACTTTGTCACGCTGTCTGACTGCGTCGCTCTCTCTCTCTCTCTCTCTCCTTCTCTGTCTCTCTCTCTCCTCTCTCTCTCTCTCTCTCTCTCTCTCTCTCTCTCTCTCTCTCTCTCTCTCTCTCATTCCACAAATTTGCATAATACCCACCAACATGTACTGAAACTATGACATGTCTTATTTAAGTTTTACCGAACTGCTTAAGATATTTTAAGACGGCACACTATCTTCTAGGATTTTTCACAATAAAAGCGTGGGCAAAAGAATAAATATTAGTCTTGGGTTGTCGTGACTGAAATACCGCACAACCACATTTGACGTTATCCGAATACGAAGACATGTTCGCCTTGACAGAAAACAAGTTACTTGGATCAAGGGTTTAGTATTTGACAAAATATATAGCCGTTTTTTGCTTCCTGTGTACAGTTTATTTGCATGTTCAATCTAGTTGCATGGTGTATGTGACATCTTTTTGGTAGGGATATAATTAAAGGTATGACAAATGGAAAGAAAAGCAATATTTGATTGAGGACACATTATCGCATTTTAAATTATGGCTTTTCTGTGTTTAGCATATGGTATTTTGACAAGAGAGAGAGAGAGAGAGAGAGAGAGAGAGAGAGAGAGAGAGAGAGAGAGAGAGAGAGAGAGAGAGACAGTGAGAGACAGACAGACAGAGACAGAGACAGAGACAGGCAGTGTGTGTGAGTGAGATATATATATATATCTATATATATATATATATATATATATTATATATATATATATATATGTGTGTGTGTGTGTGTGTGTGTGTGTGTGTGAGAGAGAGAGAGAGAGAGAGAGAGAGAGAGAGAGAGAGAGAGAGAGAGAGAGAGAGAGAGAGAGAGAGAGAGAGAGAGAGAGATATGTATATACATGTATGTATGGAGAGAGAGAGAGAGAGAGAGAGAGAGAGAGAGAGAGAGAGAGAGAGAGAGAGAGAGAGAGAGGGAGAGGGGAGAGAGAGAGAGAGAGAGAGAGAGAGAGAGAGAGAGAGAGAGAGAGCGAGGAGGGAGGGAGGAGGTAGGGAGAGAGATGCCTAAGTAGGTATATGAACAGATTTATCTCACATTACTATCTCTTAATAACAGCTATTAAGCTTGGACCAAGTAACAGAGTATGACAGTAGATACAGAAAACTGAATTCGTCTGTTCCTTTTAGACAGACAGAAAGAAACACAGAGAGAGGGAGGGAGACAACGCTGATTTACAGAAATAGAGACAGCATTAAGACACAGAGAGAGACAGAGACAGAGAGAGAGAGAGGGTGCAAGAGAGGGTTATGTTTATAACTACCACGCCAATCCGTAACCAGGTATGACGAATGCGCTAAAGAGCATTGTATTTTAATCGTGATGGGTTAACAACATACCCAGTATTATTGAATCTGAACAGCAAAGCCATTAAACAATTATGACACATTATCGGAGTACTGCCATTGAATTCCAAAACTAAAGTTTGTTTTGTTTAACGACACCACTAGATCACATTGATTTATTAATCATTGGCTATTGGATATCAAACATTTGGTAATTTAGACATATAGTCTCAGAGAGGAAACCCGCTACATTTTTCCAATTAGTAGCAAAGGATCTTTTATATGCACTATACTACAGGCAGGACAGCACATACCATGGCATTTGATATACCAGTCGCGGTGCACTGGCTGGAACGAGAAATAGTCCAATGGCCCCACCGACTGAGATCGATCCCAAACGACCGCGCCGGCCCTCAACCCCCGTTATTTGAGGCTAGGTATGGCATTATTCTGTCAACTCTGTTCTGTACTCAGTTCTTCACACATTGACACTCATGGTGTTTTTTACAATTATTCAGAATACAGAAAGAAACTGATGTGTATACAGTGTTTTCATTATCATTTCCTGTCACGCCTAATGGCATTTATGACAGCGACGAAGTTCCTCCACTCCAGTCTATCCCTTGTCAAGCTCTCGATGGTGCCCCAAATGTGTCCTGTCTCCTTCATCTCTATGTCCACTGTTCGGCGCCATGTTGTTTTCGGATGTCCTCTCTTTCTTTTTCTTTCAGGGGTCCAACGTACTGCAGTTCTGATGATAGATGTGTCTTCTTTTCGGAGCACGTGGCCAATCCACTTCCATCGTCTTCTAGTGATGATGGTTCTCATGCTTTCCTGATTGGTCTCTTCCAGTACGTGGTTGTGTGGAAGGACATATCTTTCTCTGTCATATGCCAGCTCTCTGATCCATAGAGAAGGGTGGTAAGTATACAGCTCTGGTAGATTCTTAGATTAGTACGTGTGCTATATTGTACTGATTCCATACTCCCTTCAAGCTCATTAAAACACCTCTGGCCTTATTCAATCTGCTCTGAATGTCCATGCTTGCACCTCCATCCTGGCTAATGACGCTACCCAAGTATGTGAAGTTGGTAGTACTTGTTAGTTCAGACTGCCCGACCTTCACTGCTGATTGACTTGGGGTGCTCACAGTCATCACTTTTGTTTTCTTTTGGTTAAGTTTTAGTCCAACTTGTTGGCTGAAAGTGTTGAGCCTTGCTGTCTTTTCTTGTATATGACAATGAAAATGTTTTAAGACTCTTATAAACTGTTGCGTCTGATTCGTCTACGGTATGCGTTTTGGGCTCTTACACTATATACGATTATTTCATTGCGGATGGCCTCATGCGTTGTGCAGACGCACGCATCGCACACATCCTGTTTAGACGCTCTCATTGAAACTAATTTAGTTCAATTATACCAGCCTATAGTGAATGGATCCTCTAGTTCACACACAGCCCACCCAACCCTCAAACATTATCCTTCCCATTTCACGGCTTCTTGGCGCTTTGAATCGCCTCCATCAGAAAAATCATTTCTCCATTAGAATTCCTACCAAAGGAAAACCATTCAGGGCAGTACCTAGCCTAATGAGTGGGTGGGGGTTGTAAAACATCGATACTAATTAGGGCAAAGTAATAAGGGTCTTCTCCAGCATAGAACATTTCTAAATGAAAAAGGGCTGTGGTTTTGAGGATTTTTTTTTCTGGCGGCAAGCAAGTGCTTCTGCCCTTCCTCTTTAGTTATTAGAGCTATGCCATGAAATTGGTTTTTTTCCTTCCATCATGTAAAATTTCAGTGATATAACCCGTTTGTGTCATACAGTATGGCCCTACCATGCATATCTTTTTTTTAGGGGGGTGGGGGGACACACACATTTTCATATGGCTGAAGGGTCCTTTCAGTGGGGATTACTTGGGTATATTTTTCTGGCGGGAAAGTGCCCCTCTGTCCTTCTCTCAAGTTACGGCCGTGCCTATGAAATTGTTTCTTCCTTCCATCATGTAAAAACTTCAGCGATATAATCCCTTTGTGCCATAACGTGTGGTCCCACCATGCATCTTCCATTTGGAGTCCACCCTCATTTCCATACAGCTAATTGGTGAGCGGCCATGGCGGGAGAGATAGATCGGCTGACATTAACGCCAACTCAACAAAGCGTTCACAGCGCCCTTGTCGGCCGATAGTTCGTGCGACATATTGAATAGGTAATCCCCCAAGATTAGCTGATAGTCTGAATCCAGGGCCATTTCTATGGTCGATTATACCGAGCGGTACTCTTTTAATAAAATCAGCCATACAGCGCGCTCATGGAAACTTGATGGTCATTTTCCGGTTAATGGAAAAGAAGAAAAAGAAAGCATTACAGGAGCTGGCAAAAATTTAATGGGTAAAACCATATGTAGCAGTGTTGTGTTAATTAGGTTTATGGAAACTAAAAAGCATTATAGGAATGAGCAACAATAAAAAAAAAAAACAACAACATAATAGGTAGAACGACATGTTACAGTGTAGTTGTGTTAATTATATTTCATTTACTGGGTAATGATTTTTGGGGGAAGAAAACATAACATAGATGAAATACATTTACATACTGTGTAACAAAATTACCTGGTTATTAATATCATTTATGGAGATGAAAGGAATGTATTTTTAAAACGACAGTGTTTATGAAGTTCGAAAACGGAAAAGGCATGGGTCACGGAGAAGCGGGTGGAAAACGGGGGTTACCCCACAAAAACACCCACAAAAAACCACAAAAAAAAAATCAAAAAAAAATAAAACACAAAAAACCCACAAAAACCCACACACTTTTATCTGTTATTCTGTTCAGAAGGCTGGATATGTCTATTTTAACACCCGAAATTCAAAGGTTTCTCGGGTAAGCATGCCCCCGAACGCCCCCCCCCCCCCCCCCTCCCCCAAATCCGGGCCTTCAAATTCATCGAACAACAGTGTTACACCTCACACACACACACACACACACATACACACACAGACACACACACACTTTCAAAAACACTCAGCGGGCCCTGAAACGTTACGAAATAATGAGTTGACTGATTGCGATCGATCCTGCTATCCATCGTACCTCAGGCGGAAATGGTATCCCTCTAACGTGTTCAGGGTGGAGACTTCTGTTCAGTACAATAAACATTGAATCGACCACGAACGTTCTCGAGTGAACGCCTTCTTGAACACGCGATACTACTTACAAACACATTTTAATTACCCCAAACACCAACATCCCTTTGTCACAGAATGAAATGAAATCAAAGAATCTGGGGCCTAATTCACTAAACTCTTGCAGCTTTGCGATATCGCAGTACAGTGCAAAAAGACTTGAAGAGACGATGGATGCTGAAGAGAGCTTAAGCGAGCTTAAGAGAGCTTTGTGAATGCCTTGAAGTCTTGGCCAACCGATTTTACTAGGCGTCTTGGTTGACCTCTATAAATATGTCCTGGACGGAGGAGCCGGCCGAGCCGGCTTTTGTGCCCAGGACAGGCGTGCGCTACAACAGCTTGCTCTGAATGTGCACGTAAAGCCCTATGACCTGACCTGACATTTTCACTGAAGTTGCAGAATTTGATATTTATTACAATATATTTTGTACAACACAAAAACAGTGAAGGCCGTATACGACCAGTAAACTAAAGAAGGACCCAAATATTGATATAATTAAAATAAATAAATAAATAAATAAATAAATAAATAATAATAATAATAATAATAATAATAATAATAATTCACTATGTAACAAATCCTAATATCTATTTTTCAAAATTACATTTCAATTACAATTCTTGTCATTTTGTTCGCTCTAAATTGCTGAATAAATCAATAAATTTAAAACGGTAACTTACAAAGGAAGAAACTGTATTTATTTTTAATAATATTTAAAGAAAAATGCCGAAAATATTTACTGGCTCTTACCTTTTTTCTTACTTTTCTGTTTTTGAGCATATTAATTATTTGTTGATTCTAAATTTAGACATTCATAATCAAAGCATGACTGCAGTTCAAAATATATCCTCCCCCCCCCCCCCCCCGACAATAATTAATTAGTTTTTGTCATATTCATCTTTACCTCTGCCACATGTCAGATGTTGTGTCCAAGGAGAACATGCTTTAACCATAATTAGAACAAATTGTTTGGTGTGATTTGATATTAGATCGACTTATCGGTGTAACGTGAATCTTAATGTGCTGATTTATTTAAAATCGTTCGAAATGTCAATGTCAAAACCTATTAGAAGTGTCATATACCATTAAATTTGTGATTTACCAATAGAACTTTCAACTGTAAAGGGCTTGCATATACATCATGAACTGGACAACTTGTGCCAAGGCCTTTTGTATATATATATATATATATATATATATATATATATATATATATATATATATGACAGTCTATAGCGAAAACCCTGTCATTTTTTTAAAGCATAAAATAAACCAATGTTGATTTTTTTAATCATAAACTAAACCCTAAATTTTGATTTAAACAATTATTTCAATTCTTTATCATTTTCTAAATATACAGGCTATAGGATTATGAACTGTCTTTAGCGAAATTGCGATTACTAATTACTGACTAAGACTACAAATAAACATGTTTTACACCATTCAGAACATTCGTAACCCTTATATCTCTTTCAAGCAGAAAGTAAAAATACTGTTTTCTTTTATTTACTTAATTTTAAATGATATATTTTTGTGTTCATTACTTAAAAAGACATTATGCATGAATTGTTAATGGAGACTTTGCCCCGGATTTTTTTATAGACGTATATCTATAATTATATACAATAAATATGCTTTCAGTTAGTTGTTCAATACCATAATATAGTTCTCTATGGCATATCGAATCGTCAATACAAATCAGGACTTACAAACACCATTTAGAATTATTCATACCATTTAGAACTGTCAGATAACATTTAGAACTGTCAAATACCATTTAGAATTGTGAAAAACTATTAGAGACTACATTTTACACAGCGCTGTAGCCAGCCACTTCCGACGCTTATTTCGAATTGACTAATTCTTCCTCTTGAACTCTATTAATCCACCCACAGACAGCAATATCACTCGATACAGATATTTATCGACAAACAGAAAAATGTGATCGCTTTAGAAAATGATGGCTTTATCGAGTTGCGTACAGATTAGTGCGATAGGCTTTTAATATAAGGGCATT
This sequence comes from Gigantopelta aegis, assembly GCF_016097555.1. Lineage (NCBI taxonomy): Eukaryota > Metazoa > Mollusca > Gastropoda > Neomphalida > Peltospiridae > Gigantopelta > Gigantopelta aegis. Next base: position 24,253,223 of record NC_054707.1, read on the forward strand.
TGCCGTAGAAGCATGGCCGGGACGGGACAAACGATCGCATAATGAAGACTTGGTCATTTCTGTGGATATTTTGGTCCATCTTATTCAAGTGCCTAGGATGCGTGAATTCATATAGTTCGAAAATAATGTGTTCATAAAAATGGGAAAGACAAACCGTTGCGCATTAAAGTATATGATGTGTTTTGTGCTAGAATATGTGGGATGAAGTTAATATTTTGTGAATTGTGGTACAATTTGTCAAGGTGAGTTTTACCATTTCTTCTTCTTTATTAATATTGTCAGAGAGAGAGAGACAGACAGAGACAGAGAGAGAGAGAGAGAGAGAGAGAGAGAGAGAGAGAGAGAGAGAGAGAGAGAGAGAGAGAGAGAGAGAGAGACAGAGACAGAGACAGACACAGACACAGACACAGACAGACAGACAGACAGACAGACAGAGATGAGATGAGATGAAGGGATGAGATAGAGGGGGTGAGAGAGGATGAGAGAGCTATAGTGAAAGTGAGAGAAAGGAATGAGAGGGGTGAGAGATGGGGGGGGGGGGGGGGGTTGAAACAATAATTTGGTTTGAATGAAGTCCTGTATGAATTATTAGGAAAATAAAATTAGTGTATTTTCAGTTATTTACATTATACTATAAAATAATTATCTAACACTTTAAACATAATTATGTCTCTGATTCCACCATGAAAAATGAACCCATAGCGAACAGGTTTTGTTTCTTCTAATTTAATTTTTTCACATCCATATCTCTTTCCTTCTCTTCTTCATTGAGACCGGCCTCGGTGGCGTCGTGGTAGGCCAACGGTCTACATGCTGGTAGGTACTGGGTTCGGAACCCAGTCGAGGCATGGGATTTTTAATCCAGATACCGACTCCAAACCCTGAGTGAGTGCTCCGCAAGGCTCAATGGGTAGGTGTAAACCACTTGCACCGACCAGTGATCCATAACTGGTTCAACAAAGGCCATGGTTTGTGCTATCCTGCCTATGGGAAGCGCAAATAAAAGATCCCTTGCTGCCAATCGGAAGAGTAGCCCATGTAGTGGCGACAGCGGGTTTCCTCTCAAAATGTGTGTGGTCCTTAACCATATGTCTGACGCCATATAACCGTAAATAAAATGTGTTGAGTGCGTCGTTAAATAAAACATTTCTTTCTTTCTTTTCTCTTTCCTCCCCGCCTTCTCTCTCCCTCTCTTTCTCTCGATGTACCTCGTTCTCTTTTGTTTTCTTCCTAATTTTATTTTCTGCCTTGTTTGTTTTTGGTTGTTGTTGTTTTGCTGCTTTTTTTTGCTTTTTGTGTGTGTGTGTGTGTGTGTGTGTGTGTGAGAGAGAGAGAGAGAGAGAGAGAGAGAGAGAGAGAGAGAGAGAGAGAGAGAGAGTGTTGTTATTTGTGTCTTTCCGTCCTATCTCAATCTTTACTATCAATATATATGTTGTCGTTACATTTATGATTTGTATCCCAGAAGACCAAACATGTTACTTTATATCTAAGACTAATATAACAGACCAGTATATCTATCCTTCTTTCTCTTCCTATTCATGTTATTCTTCCTTTGGAGGTCGCCTCATATTTCAACTTCTGGACCCAATGCCCATACAGCCAAGTTCATTTTAGGACATTCGTAAACCGACCGAGGTATTGCGAATGTAATGAGTTGCTAGGCAGTGTATACCAGCTATTATTTGATTGGTTGGATGAAAATTACCGGAACCCATTCAGATATTGGGTTTTGTCAGGTCTCCAAGCTTGAATGCTTGGTCAAAATGAATGAGTAAATGAGTTATAACTTAATGAATAAATGAATGAATATTCAACGGCACTCCAGCACGAAAAATGCATCGGCTGTTTGGTTTACATGTCAAATAAAACTACGTATATGAATGAATGAATGAATAAATGAATGAATGCATAAATGAATGGAATGAATGAATGAATGAATGGATGGATGGATGGATGAATGAATGAATGAATGAATGAATGAATGAATGAATGAATGAAATGAAATGAAATGAAATGGAAGGAAGGAAGGAAGGAAGGAAGGAAAGAAGGAAGGAAGGAAGGAAGGAAGGAAGAAGTAAGGAAGGAAGGAAGGAGGAACGAAGGAACGAAGGAACGAACTAACGAACGAATGTTTAATGACACCCCAGCACAAAAATACATCGGCCATTGGGTGTGAAACATGGGTAAAAATATCAATGGATTGATGATTTAAAATCAATATAAAATTAAAACGCAGTGTCAAGAGCTGTGCAAAGAATAATTATCACAAGTATATTAAGATTTCCAGTATATAAATATTACAGATAAGTATGTTTAATTTTTAAATAAAAAGCAACGTAAAAAAAATTCAAAATAAGTTGAGGGTAGAATGGATACGATTCCATCATATTTTGTCTTCCAAATATATCTTTCCTGGAAGAATAAATAAATTAAGTAAGAAACGAATTAGGAAGTGGAGTAAAGAAAGAAAGACGAGAAATAAAATGTCCGATCTGCTCTCTTTAATTCGATTTGTTTGTGTTTGTTTTTGTTGTTATTTGCTGCTGGGTTTTTGTTTGTTTTTTTGGGTGCTACTTCTGTTGTTATTCTAGTCTAATAAATTTTTTAATAGAAAATATTCATAAAAATCATATCTTTATGGCTGTTCTCAATTCACGAGCGTCAACGACCCCCACCCCCAACATAATTAAGTTTGTTCGTCTAATACGAGAGCTGAATAATTCCAGTTTCTGATGTGCGTCATGCAGACAGACGCTGCATGTAAATTTTCAGTAAACCGATCCGATGGTTTTACTCAACGACAGCAAAGCAATCGGCGTGGATTTTCTAAATGAATAAACATGACATGCCTACGACGTTAAACAAGTATTTGCCGGTATTAGTTATATCTCGCTCGATATGATCCCGCTAACGCTTGTCATATTAAATAAATGGATAGGCCTTGACAGAGAAACGATTTTTGATTTTGTGCCGATAGAAGCTTTTTGATTTGACGCCATCGGTTTCGGCAAATCATATATCGTGTATGAGATTCCGTGTTCATGTAACTGTGAAATGTTTCGTGACAGCGACTATCGCCACGACATATTAAAAAAAGTGTCATAAAGAGAGTTAAAAAAATAATTGTGTAACGACACCACCAGAGCACATTGATTAATTAATCGTCGGCTATTGGATGTCAAACATTTTGTAATTCTGACTCGTAGTCATCAGAGGAAACCCGCTACATTTTTCCATTAGCAGCAAGGGATCTTTTATATGCATTTTCTCCACAGACAGGAAAACACATACCAAGGCTTTGATCAGTTGTGGTGCACTGGTTGGAAACCCCAATTAGTTGAATGCATCTAGCGAGGTGGTTCGATCCTGCGATGCAAGCACCTCAAGCGAGCGCTCAACCGACTGAGCAAAATCCCGTCCCCGCTCCCACAATGAGTTTTACAGGCCTAGTTTAACGACACCACTAGATCACATTGGATGTCAAGCATATGGTAATTTTGACACAGTCATAGAGATGAAACCCGCTACAGTTTTCCATTAGTAGCAAGGGATCTTTTATATATATACCATCCCACAGACAGGATAGCACATACCACGGCATTTGATATACCAGTAATGGTGCACTGGCTAGAGCGAGAAATAACCCAATAGGCCCGCCGACGCGGATCGATCCTAGACCGACCGCACATCAAGCGAGCGTTTTCCCACTGTGCTATATCCCGCCCTCAGATTCAATAAATAACTCAAAACACAGGAATGTATTACTAAACTCCAGTTTCGATCCTCCCGATCGTCCCGATCCTCCCGATCCTTCACCACAGTGTGAACACTGTCAGTGTACTCTGACAGTACGCCCCGTCGGTGGTCCCACTGGGCTATTTCTCGTTCCAGCCAGAGCACCACGACTGATATATCAAAGGCCGTGGTATGTACTACCCTGTCTGTCTGCATATAAAAGATCCCTTGCTGCTAATCGAAAAGAGTAGCCCATGAAGTGGCGACAGCGGGTTTCCTCTCTCAATATAGGTGTGGTCCTTAACCACGTCTGACGCCCTATAACCGTAAATAAAATGTGTTGAGTGCGTCGTTAAATAAAACATTTCCTTCCTTCCTGTGGATACGCCACATTGTGGTGGAGTGCAGTTATCTCAAGGAAACTAGAAAAAAAGAGATACTAGTTAGTATTTGGACGAAGAAGTGTGATGGAATCATTTTGTTTCCATCCTGAACTTTTGTTGCAATTTCTTTGAGATTCTGACTTTTATTCTAAATGTTAATTGTATCTATCTTTGATATTTGTATTTTTTGCACAGTTCTTTACACTGTTTTTTTTTATTTGACTCTTGAATTTTTATATTGATGGTGATCATCACTTTATTTGTTTAGATTTACCATATCATAGATTTATCATGCTGGGGTGTCGTTAAACATATATTCTATTCTATTCTATTCTATTCTATTCTATTCTATTCTATCATCCAGTTTTGTTTTCTTCCCTTCATGGGGTTAGGGTGGGGAACGTAGCCCACTGGTAAAGCGCTCCCCTGATGCGCGGTCGGTCTAAAATCTACCCCCTTCGATGGGTCCATTTTGGCTATTTATCTAGCCAGAACACCACAACTAGTAAATCAAAGGTCGTGTTATGTGCTGTCCTGTCTGTGGGATGGTGCATATAAAAGATCCCTTGCAATTAATTGAAAAATGTAGCGGGTTTCCTCTTTAAGATTATATGTTAAATTAATAAATGTTTGACATCCAATAGATCATGATTAATATGTCAATGTGCTCTAGCGGTGTCGTTAAACAAAACAAAACTTAACCCTTCATTGGGCGGCATAAAGTTCGCCCGAGGCGTGGTAGGTCGTAGGATCGATCCTTCTCAGCAGATCTATTGGCAGGCCTATATTCCCGTTCCA
>NC_054707.1:24263138-24375638 GCF_016097555.1 Gigantopelta aegis
AGGGAGCATGATCTGAACTCCCTAAAAAGATCATATGCGCCTGATCCTTCGTAGGGCAACAAAACACACAGAACACGACACTTGATATTAAGGTCATTGAACAATGCGCTGGCGTATCTTCACTTCCTTTGCTCTCCTTATTTTGCTTTCATTCCTTTCACCCCCCCCCCCCCCCCCTCTTTTCAATATTTCTTTTCTTTCCTTTTCTGTAAAACTGACACGGTGTTACGTTTGTTTGTGTTTCTCTGACACACTGACACGCGTCTGATCACGTTTTGGATGTCTTTGATACCCTCGCTGGGTACTGTACACTAATCTTAGGTAACACACCTGTAACAGGTATCCAAGGGAAATAACGCGTGCGGATACCTCCACCTCGAGCTGTTTCGTCTGAAGATGGTAGGTTACGCAAGTGGACACTTCATCCGACAATCTTTCAGACTCTGACACATTAGAATGTGTCATCAGGAGACAGCTGACATTTTTGAGCGAGAGGAGATGAGACGTAGCCCAGTGGTTAAGCACTCGCTTGATGCACGGTCGGTTTAGGATCGATCCACGTCGGTGGGACCATTTCTTGTTCCAGCCAGTGTAACATGACCGTGGTATGTGCTATCCTGTGTGAGATGGTGCAAATAAAAGATGCCTGGCTACTAATGGGAAAATGTAGCGGGCTTCCTCTATGAAACTGTCAGGGGGCGGGACGTAGCCCAGTGGTAAAGCGCTCGCCTGGTGCGCGGTCGGTCTGGGATCGATCCCAGTCGGTGGCCCATTGGGTTATTTCTCTTTTCAGCCATCGCACCACGACTGGTATATCAAAGGTCGTGGTATATGATACCCTGTATGTTGGAAGGTGCATATAAAAGATCCCTTGCTACTAATGGAAAAATGTAGCGGATTTCCTCTCTAAGAGTACATATCAAAATTATTAAATGTTTGACATCCAATAGCTGATGAATTAATAAGTCAATGTGCTCTAGTGGTATCGTTAAACAAAACAAACTTCTTCTTTGAGCGAGACTCTACATAAGTTCCTTATTAAGGCTGGGCGGGACGTAACCCAGTGGTAAAGCGCACGCCTGATGCGCGGTCGGTCTAGAATCGATCCCCGTCGGTGGCCTATTGGGTTATTTCTCTTTTCAGCCAGTGCATCACGACTGGTATATCAAAGGTCGTGGTATGTGCTATCCTGTCTGTGGGATGGTGCATATAAAAGATCCCTTGCTACTAATGGGAAAATGTAGCGGGTTTCCTCTCTATGACTGTGTCAAGATGACCATATGTTTGACATCCAATAGCCGATGATTAATAAATCAATGTGCTCTAGTGGTATCGTTAAACAAAACAAACTTCTTCTTTGGCGAGACTCAGATGTACTTATATTATATGCAGGAAGTCTCGAAAGAAAGAAATGTTTTATTTAACGACGCACTCAACACATTTTTACGGTTATATGGCGTCATATGGTTAAGGACCACACAGATTTTGAGAGGAAACCCGCTGTCGCCACTACATGGGCTACTCTTTCCGATTAGCAGCAAGGGATCTTTTATTTGCGCTTCCCACAGGCAGGATAGCACAAACCATGGCCTTTGTTGAACCAGTTATGGATCACTGGTCGATGCAAGTGGTTTACACCTACCCATTGAGCCTTGGAGTCGGTATCTGGATTAAAAATCCCATGCCTCGACTGGGATCCGAACCCAGAACCTACCAGCCTGTAGACCGATGGCCTAACCACAACGCCACCGAGGCCGGTCAGGAAGTCTCGACCGCGGACATTACCAGCCTCAGTGATGTAATGGTTAAAGCGTTTGGATATAAGGGCCTTATTAAGTTATTAAGGCTTATAGGTAATGAGTTTGCTTCCCAGTACCGGTTAGGTGTAAGACCACTACACCGACTTCGCTCTCTCACTAACCACTAACAACTTATTACCAACTCACTGATCTTTACAGACAGCCCAGATAGCTGATGTGTCTGCCCAAGACAGCGTGCTTGAACGTTAATTGGATATAAGCGCAAACATAAGTATAAATGAAATGAGGAACACCTCGACAAACAATAAGGCGTGTTTCGGCCTAAATGAAAATAAAAATATTATATTATTTTCATTAAAAACAAGAAGTTTTAAATGAAAAACTGAAATCTTTATGCACAGTTATCAAATTATGAAATGTTTATTAACTTAAATATTCGGCTCACCACAATGATACACACCCTTGTGTAGATATATATGTTCCTGTAGTTCAACCCTAAAACAGGAGAGTGAGACGTAGCCCAGTGCTCACCTCATACGCGGTCGGTTTAGGATCGATCCCCGTCGGTGGGCCCATTGGACTATTTCTCGTTCCAGCCAATGCAACCGTGACTGGTATATCAAAGGCCATGGTGTGTGCTATACTATCTGTGGGACGGTGCAAATAAAAGATCCTAATTGGCTACTAATGGAAAAATTTAGCGGGTCTCTACCTCTAAGACTATGCGTAAAAATTACCAAATGTTTGACATCCAATAGTCGGTGATATATAAATCAATGTGCTCTAGTGATGTCGTTAAACAAAACAAACTTTAACCCTGAAACACTTGGTGAAACTTGGGGTGGCACTAGTAAATGAGGCCACGTGGGTAGGTGGTGTGGGAGGGAGGAACTGGGGAGGAGTTCGCAACTGAAGTACATGTAGTGAATACTAACTTATAAAAGGGCTCTTGACATCAAACCATCCCCGCTATCTATGCCAGTATTATAGAAACAGTTTTAAAAATATCAAGTATTTGTCTATAATTTACAAATGTAACTTTCTAAATCACCGTTTTTTGTTTTACTTTAATCCTCCATTAAAACGCGAGAATGATTATTGATGGCTTCCTTTTTTTTTCATTATATTAATAAATGAAAGCGTCCGCGGCAAAAACTGCGTTATAGATTATACGGTCATCCCTCCGCCCTCAGTATACACATTCAGTTGTTTACCCATTTGACAATCAGTTGGCTACGGCCAATCCATATTTTGGAACTTGTGTAGTATATGCTGCTTGTTGGTGGAAATGTTAGTGTTATGCATAGTCGTATGGGATATAGCATTCATAAGCGTACGGGTTCCCATTTTTGTAGGGGGCCAGGCTGGGTTTTGCCTGAATTAAACAAAAGTTCCCGAATCTGGATTAAAACGTTTATTCATGTTAGCATTACTGCCAAACAGCTACATTTATATAGGGTTGCAAACGAATCGCCACACATTTTTACATGGGTTACAACTAATATTGTGGGTGGAATAATAAAACTATACTCTGTCAAAAAAGAAACACATAGGTGATAGGGAAAGAAGAAAAGTGTTTTATTTTACAAAATATCGTGGGGTTTTTGTACAATGTTGCTGAATGACCATGTTTGTTAATGCTCCTGCAATGGGACAGCATGCCCAAATGCACCCTAAAACAAATTTAATTAACGTTGTGGCACGTTGTGTGACAATTGCAGGAAATCGACGTGAAATGGTCAGATTTTGGCGAATGCACGTGAAACTCGGGGAAAAGATTGGGGTAGTGATGGGTATTTAAAGCTGCAATGCTCGCAATGATGCTTCATTTCCATTTCGACGTAGACGAGTTACAAGATGCCAAGACTAAGCCTGCCGAATCGAAACATTGCAATAGGTCGCCTCCAGTTAGGTGAATCGCAGTCAGCAGTCGCACGCCACATGAACGTCCATCAGAGCACCATTTCACGTCTCTGGGACAGGTACCAGCAGTTTCAAATCAGCTGAAGACCGGCCCAGAAGTGGAAGACCTCGCATAACTGCAGCACAAGATCGCTACATCCGGGTTCTGCACTTGCGTCACCGAACTGCCACAGCAACGAACACTGTTGGACGCATACCTGGTTTGAGAAGGGTGTCTGCACAAACCATTCGGAACCGACTTCGAGAAGCTGGTTTACGGGCTAGGAGACCGTATGTTGGCCCCGTCCTGCGACGTCAACATCGACATTTACGTGTTCGCTGGTGCACGAATGTACAGGGGTGGAACTTGGGAAACTGGCGGCGAGTTTGGTTCAGCGATGAGTCACGTTTCCTTCTACAGCGACGTGATGGACGACAACGTGTTTACAGACGCCGCAATGAACGTTTTGCCAACAACTGCGTCGCCCAAGTTGACAGATTCGGTGGAGGAAGTGTCATGTTATGGGGAGCCATCTCATTCACCGGCAGAAGTGAACTTGTGTTTGTACAAGGCAACCTGACAGCTGTACGCTACCGGGATGAACTTTTCGCCGTCACATGCTTCCCATTTTGGATCGACAGAGAGAACTCTTTCAGCAGGACAATGCCAGGCCGCATACGACACGTGTAACAATGGATTTCCTACAGAATGAGAACATTAATGTGCTGCCATCGCCGTCAAGATCGCCAGATCTTAACCCCATTGAACATCTATGGGACGAACTGGACAGACGTGTACGCCAGCGTGGCCCGGAGCCTCAGACGCTTCCGCAACTGTCACATGCACTGCAGGAAGAATGGGCTAGGATTCCACGTGCCCGGATTCAGAGACTCATTCAATCTATGCCAAGGAGATGTCGCGCAGACCATAGCAAGAACATTGTCACATACTCATGTCCAATTTGACTGTGATACGATCATAAATAACGAAATTATGCCACTTTGTATTAAAGAGATAATTCCATGAATATTTCGCCCATGCGTTTCTTTTTTTAAAAGTGTTCAGGCCTGCTCATTTTGCTCGAATATCTCTATTGTTTTTGTCCGAATTTAAGGATTTTCTCCAGGACTGAGGAGAGGGGTAGTTGCCACCCCCCCCCCTCCCCCTGCTCCCCTGTCTCGATAATATTTTCCTGATGCCGGAAAGAATTTTTCCTGAAACATTTGAGGGTGTGCTGACGTTTGCATAAGCACCAATCATAGCATTAATATTCTGGAGAAACATTCTCCAGCTGATGTATCCAAAGGAATTAAGATGGTAAAATATTATAACTGTACACTGATTGTAGTTAGTGTTATGTGCACCGGCTGTTCGAAGTCAGGAGGGATTGTGGAATGTGATAACCGGCCTCGGTGGCGTAGTGGTTAAGCCATCGCACTACAGGTTGGTAGGTACAGGGTTCGCAGCCCGGTACCGGCTCCAACCCAGAGCGAGTTCTTAAGAGCTCAGTGAGTAGGTGTAAGGCCACTACACCCTCTTCTCTCTCACTAACCACTAACCAACTAACAACTAACCCACAGTCCTGGACAGACAGACCAGATAGCCGAGATGTGTTCCCAGGACTCCAAACCCTGAGTGAGTGCTCCGCAAGGTTCAATGGGTAGGTGTAAACCACTTGCACCGACCAGTGATCCATAACTGGTTCAACAAAAGCCATGGTTTGTGCTATCCTGCCTGTGGGAAGCGCAAATAAAAGATCCTTTGCTGCTAATCGGAAAGAGTAGCCCATGTAGTGGCGACAGCGGGTTTCCTCTCAAACTCTGTGTGGTCCTTAACCATATGTCTGACGCCATATAACCGTAAATAAAATGTGTTGAGTGCGTAGTTAAATAAAACATTTCTTTCCAAACCATACAAATACAAAAAAAATGACTATAATATTATGTTTTCAATTTTTCTCTGCAGGAAACCGTTGTTCCAGCCCGGTATGGACGCGGTGTTGTGTATTGGATTTAGTTACATCGCCGATCACCCCGAGGCAGAATACAGCCTCGTCAGACTCATGGGTAAGTATGTCGTGTTTAGTATGTATTAAAATATACCAGGCCCGTGGGAATAGACAGTCCAGGTAGGTGAGGTGTGTGTGCCCAGGACAGTGTGCTTGAACCTTAAGTTGATATAAGCACGGAAATAAAAGGCATGAATGGATCGGAAGGTCAGCTATGGGTTTGACTACATCACGACAGGGGCGAGACGTAGCTCAGTGGTACAGCGCTCGCTCGATGCGCGGTCGGTGTGGGATTGATTCCAGCCAGTGGGCCCATAGCGCTATTTCTCGTTCCAGCCAGTGCACCACGACTGGTATATCAAAGGCCGTGGTATGTGCTATCCAGTCTGTGGGATGGTGCATATAAAAGATTCCTTGCTGCTAATCGAAAAGAGTAGCCCATGAAGTGGCGACAGCGGGTTTCCCTCTCAATATCTGTGTGGTCCTTAACCATATGTCTGACGTCATATAACCATCGAGTGCGTCGTTAAATAAAACATTTCTTCTTTTTTTTTACATCACAAGGCTTGAACTTTACGACGGCAATTGCCGTAGGTGAGAATTTTGACTATGGTAAATACATTTTAAAATTACAGTTGGCAACAGATTCGTAAGTTCGAGCCCTGCCACAGTTATACAGACTATCTTTGTAAGACGTTATCTTTGCAATAAAATTATCTTTGCATGAAGTTTAGCAAAGTTGGACTCTAAGAATATGTGGGGGAGGGACATAGCCCAGTGGTAAAGCGTTCGCTTGATGCGCGATCGGTCTAGGATCGATCCCCAACGGTAAACTAATTGGACTTTTTCTCATTTCAACCAATGTACCAGGACTCGTATATCAAAGGACGTGGTACATGCTATCCTTTTCTGGGATGGTGCATATAAAAGATCCCTCGCGACTAATAAAAAAAATGTAGCGTGTTTTCTTCTCTAAGACTGTCAAAATAATAAAATGTTTGACACCCAATAGCCGATGATTAATAAATTAATGTGCTCTAGTTGTGTCGTTAAACAAAACAAACTTTTTAAAATTTCATATCTTGATATACCAAATATCGTACTATGTGCAATCCTTGTTTACAAGGAGTGCATAAAATGCGTGTCATATTTCTTTTTCAAACGTACTTTCGTCATACCAATTTTCTTTTCAACAGTATACCTGCAAATGAATAATAAACTCTAACAGTGAATGGTGATAACACAAAGTCGTTCTTGTTCGGTTACTTTAACAGTCTTCTTTGGGTTTGTTTTTTTCGTTAAAAACAATTTACAAAGTCATATTAATAGGCCTAGTTCATGTTTATAGAGACAAAAATAGCGCGTTATTAGATTTTTTTTGATTTTTTTTTATTGATTTCGAGCATTATTAATTAATGTTCAATTAGGCAGACAATTTTTTTTAGCGTTAGTTCTCTTCACCCAAGGCTGAGCATACACCCGCCGAACGGTCGATAAGATTTCTCCCGATTTCTCCACCTATCTGAAGGCCGCTTTCTAGATACACTTTATGCTTGGCCGCACCTACCGGACTGCTGGTGTGAACAGGTGCACATTTTCAGACAATGGGTGACTCGAGTCATAGCTGTGCGCCAAGCGTTAGACGAAAACGGGCGAGGAGGCGGACGGACGGGCGTGCGCGAGTCTGTATCTGTGTTCATATTACGACCAACCACCACGAAGGAATCCGGAAAGCATTATAGAAACGTAAAGAAAATTATGTTCTTAACCGTTTAAGGAGTTTTAGATTATTAACTACTCAGTTGCCGCCCCTCCCCCTCCCCCCTCCCCCCCCCCCACCACCCCAACAAAAAAAATTCTAGCTACGGCCCCGTTAAATATCAATGTTCATTACTACCAAACAGCTATATAGGATTAATGAACTAATTTTGCGAATAGAATGATGGAAATACATGGTAAAAAGATCTCAGGTTAGTTAATTTTGCTCGAATATTTCTGCAGTGTTTGCCCGAATTTGAGGACTTGCTTATGATTAAAGACGTGATCGTCTAACCCAGTTTAAGACTGGTAGGTACTGTGCGACCATATACCAATACCGATTCCAATCCAAGTGAATTTTATGTTGAAGTTTAAGCGACTCAGAGTTGATTCAAAGATCCATGGTCACAACATAATGATTTAGGTTTACACATTCAAGAAGAATGGAAAATAAGAAAGGCAACGAAAGTTGAAAGAAAAATAAAAGAATTAAATAACCAAAACAAGTATACACAAAGAAAAAGAAAAAAAGAAGAAAGAAATGTTTTATTTAACGACGCACTCAACACATTTTGTTTACGGTTATATGGCGTCAGACATATGGTTAAGGACCACACAGATTTTGAGAGGAAACCCGCTGTCGCCACTACATGGGCTACTCTTTCCGATTAGCAGCAAGGGATCTTTTATTTGCGCTTCCCACAGGCAGGATAACACAAACCATGGCCTTTGTTGAACCAGTTATGGATCACTGGTCGGTGCAAGTGGTTTTACACCTACCCATTGAGCCTTGCGGAGCACACAAATAACAAATAAACCGTACTGTCAACACATCAAAATCCATTTAAGGGAATCTCAAAATTGGACATATTACAATACTGTTCGGGCGGGACGTAGCCCAGTGGTAAAGCGCTCACCTGATGCGCGGTCGGTCTGGGATCGATCCCCGTCGGTGGGACCATTGAGCTATTTCTCGTTCCGGCCAGTGTATCTCGACTGGTATATCAAAAGTAAAGTTTGTTTTGTTTAACGACACCACTGGAGCACATTGATTAATTAATCATCGGCTACTGCATGTTAAAACATTTGGTAATTTTGACACGTAGTCATCAGAGCAAACCCGCTACATTTTTCATAATGCAGAAAGGGGTCATTTATATGCACTTTCCCACAGACAGGAAAGCACATACCACGGCATTTGTCCAGTTGCGGTGCACTAATGGAAAATGGGGCGGGACGTAGCCCAGTGGTAAAGCGCACGCCTGATGCGCGGTCGGTCTAGGATCGACCCCTGTCGGTGGGATCATTGGGCTGTTTCTCGTTTCAGCCAGTTTACAACGACTGATATATCAAAGGCCGTCGAATCTACTATCCTGTCTGTAGGATGTTGTATATAAAAGATCCCTTGCTACTAATGGAAACAGGTAGCTGTTTTCTTCTTCCAGACTATAATATATGTCAAAATTACCAAATATTTGACATCCAATAGCCGATGGTTAATAAACCAATGTGCTCTAGTGGTGTCGTTAAACAAAACAAACTGACTTTAATCCAAAAGCCTTCTGTATGCATGCATGATGATGTAAAACAGCCAGATGGAATAGTTCTATCACTGTACGCCTATATACACAGTATATGTTAAGTATATGATATAAAATAACGAGATGTTTGTTTTCCCTCAGCTCCAGGTCTTGGTTCTCACATCATGAGTCCACGGTTAATCCGCCACCGGACCAAACTGACCATCAACGGCACGTGTCAATTCGTGCATGGCGGGGGACGGCGACAGTTCACCTTCATCAAGAGACGCAGTAAGTTATCACTGTGTACCAGTGACGTTACACGTAGGGGTGGGGGGGGGGGGGCAGAAGGGGGATTCGAACGCTCCACCTTGCCGGCGGTAAACACAAAAGTTCCAGTGCAATATTAGGCTATTTATAGGTGTCCAGGGAAAAGGTAGACAAAAGAGTCTGCTAGGTTCATATTCGAACCCCTCCTGGTCCAGACCACGGCACGCCCCTGTCTACTAAAGGCATTGGCCAGATTGATATCTTTATTTATATAGAATAGGACAAAAAGATACATTTTATCCTCAAGTAGAAGTGTGTGTGTGTGGGGGGGGGGGGGGGATACAGAGAGAGAGAGAGAGAGAGAGAGAGAGAGAGAGGGGGGGGGGGGTAGGTTCCTATGCGCATGTACTATTACTAGACAATTGTAGGTAGACGTAAGTTGATGTACAGACGACATTTAGATTACCAGAATATTCCTTGTTTTATAAATCACTGATGCGCCCAAAAGGTTCAAGAAAAAACATCCCCTTGCGGAGGATGTGCACCACTGGATCCTTTCCCTAATAAAAAGTATGTCTTTGCCAATGATATCAATAGATTTGAGAGAGGAGAATTTGATAAATAGCAAAGTAATTAAATTATATTTCATTCTTTCTTCTTTCTTCTTTTTTTTTTTTTTTTTTTTGACTATGGGTAATAATTATTTATATTCAGTGTGGCCAAGTAGCACATACTTGTCATCGTTATCTCAATAAATATCACTATAAAGTAAATCAAAGTAGACTTCTGTACCAGCGGCGCAGTTAGCCCCAAACCTGCTTTGGTGGCAGTTAATATGAAGTGAGGAAATGCTGGTCGGAATTTGAAGAATGAAAATGGCAGTTGGGATTCAACTCACTAGGGTGGCATGTATGCAGATGTAACCCCATTAGTTTTGGCTCTGGTTTTTACAGCCAATAATTTTGAAAGTTTGGAAATATTTTTTATCATTAATTATTTTAACGGAGCTACAAAATAGTTCTAGATATATTTCTCTGTTAATAACAAATGGCTTCCACTTGTTTCCTGTGATGTTTGTATTTTTGCATAGTTCTTTACACTGTGTTTTTATTTAACTCTTGAATTTTTATATTGATGTTGATCATCACTTCATGTTTTGACTTACCATAGTTTGACACCCAATAGCCGATGTATTTTTCGTGCTGGGGTGTCGTTCATTCATTCAACTTGTTTCGTTGTTACGTCTCTTCTCTTGTCAGGGTTTTTTCTCGTTCCAACCAGTGCATTACAACTGGTCAAATGCCGTGGTATGTGCTTTCCTGTCTGTGGGAAAGTGTATATAAAAGATTCCTTGCTACTAATGAAAAATGTAGCGGGTTTCCTGTCTAAGACTGTCAGAGTTACCAACTGTTTGACCTTCAATAGCCGATGATTGATTAATCAATGTGCTCTAGTGGTGTCGTTAAACAAACAAAAAAAACTTTTTAACTTCCCTTTTCAGAACCTGGCTGCCGTTTTCCGAAGAAGCTTCATGGTGACTGGAACTTCACCTATCGCAAAGCTCATCACCTGACCTTCAACCTGCGAAATATGACGCTGGTCCTGCTGAGTGGCGAAACAATCACCTTCCAATGTCACACACGAGACAACGGGCTTTACCTTGTCAGGTAACGGTTTTACTAACGGTTCATTACGATAGGTCAGGGATATGACCCACTAAGGCAAGGGATCATGAGCAGTGTTGCTGGGGGGAGTGGGGTGGGGGGGGGGGGGGGGGGGGGTTGGTTGTTATTTTTTCTTTTTGTTTGTTGTCGTTTTTGTTTGTTTTTTGGGGTGGGGTTTTTTTTAAACTTTTACTTCAGCACTGATCTTTCGTTCCTAAAGTGCCGAGGGGATGTATTTTATATTAAACTATAAGCTGAATAATATTAACTCAAAACAAATATTTTATCATAAAATGGTATTTTAGACAAACCTGTATACATAAAACTATATGTAAAGAAAAAACCCTCGCATACCCCCGATCCCCCCAAAAAACCCAGCAACAATACACATTTTTGCCTCCATTGTAGAGACCACGTATTTACTTAGACCATGTTCCACGTCAGATGGGTGGTTTTTATGGACATGTTTAAGTGAACATGTGGTTTTTATTGATGTTTGCAGGACACGTGGTTTCCGAAACACGGAGAAAGATGGTGTCTTGTGTTTGAGAATCGAGGCCTTACCTGAAGATCCATTTTACGACTATGAAATGTCCAGACTCAATAGTAGGTTATTCTCATTACAACATATATAAACAATCCAAAAAAGGAAGAAGCTAAAAAACCCTGTGCTATAATTATTTCTCAAAATTTTTAATTAATGTAGTAACTGAGTGTTAAACATTTATTAGGTTTCCATGTGTTTGCTTTCTTGGTACAAAAACCATTCGTAAAAGTATAGACTCTTGCATTTATGCCAATCTGGACACTCTCTTACAAAACGTCAAAGAGTCTAGACTCGTTTGAAACGTGTCTGACCCCCTAATTAGTTAGAAACATAAATGTCAAAGTTCAGTTGGTATCTAAATATGAACCGAAGACAACACTGTAAAAGCGATTTTCTGATGCATGGATGCTGAATGTTAATTTTCTCAAAAAATATAATTATAATTTTACAGATAAGTGTTGTACACTATTTTACAAGTAACATATATCCAGTTCCGTAAAACAGTTTAAGTCTGTGCCAGAGGCGGATCTGGGGGAGGGGCTGGGGCCCTGCCTCCCCCAAAATTTTGCAATAGTTATTATATACTAATTTTCACCCCC
This sequence comes from Gigantopelta aegis, assembly GCF_016097555.1. Classification (NCBI taxonomy): domain Eukaryota; kingdom Metazoa; phylum Mollusca; class Gastropoda; order Neomphalida; family Peltospiridae; genus Gigantopelta; species Gigantopelta aegis. The sequence goes on from NC_054707.1 coordinate 24,275,168, forward strand.
TCCAAATCTCCCCCAAGGTTCCTTTGGCATTCCGCCTCTTGTCATTGCCCCTTCCCCAAAATTGATTTTCTGAATCCGCCACTGTGTGCATACCATATACGAAACGAAATATTATTTAGAATCGTGATGATCAAGGCGAATGTGTAAGTGTAATTTTATTTACCAGGGTCGTATCTGGGGCTTCCCTCTCCCCAAATTAGCAAGAAGGTGTCCCTTTTTAGTAGTTGTCTAGCTGGGGGGGGGGGGGGGGGGGGGGGGGGGGGATTTCGAATGCTGTCCCCGCATGTCATATTAGGTTAGGATTTGCCCAGATCACGTCTTTTCTGTATTTGTCATGTTGTTCTATTGCAGCTGCTCAAAATGTTTGTAAATACCGCTATGTACCTTCGTATAGTGAGTGATTCTTCTGTTGATAAAGTTCTGTTCACCGACTCTTCTTCTTTTTTTTCGCGCACACAGGTGGGGAGGAACTGGATGATCAGCTGATGATGGTACCAAGTTACAAACCTGTGCATCTCCACCGAGACTGCCAGTGGATCGACAGTCCCGCCAGACCACATTACCTGTACCCACTGTAATCCTGCCATACCGTGTCCACTAGTTACACCAGCTGGCAGAGCTCGGGGTGGGGTGGGAAGAGCAGATCTATTCTTAAATTGTTATTTTGGTTATTTAGATTTCAAATTTTTGAATGTTTTCTTGGGGTGTTTTTTTCTTCTGTCGCATAAACATAATTGCTTTGAATCACTCCTCCCCTTCACCCCAGACCACCTCCCCCATCCTGGATCTGCCAGTACATTAATGATTTAACTACTTGGGACACTGATTAAGGCAGCAGCTATTCAGCTTTCTGTAAATGGGATGGGATGGTAAAACTGAACGCAAAGAATCCGTTTGGACTGAAATTTATAACTTAAACTCATTAATCTGTATGGAAAGGAAACTGAAGGATAGAAAGGTATGGCAACGTAAGTGAGCAGGATTTGCAGAGAGAGCAAAGAAAAAGAATGTTTGACATATATGCGTCGGAAGCGGGCAGCAGAGGGCATTGGCCTTCAACTCTGAATAATGTTACATTGGGCTCTCCTCAGTTGAACATCAAATTAAGACATGTATATAGCTTCGTCCCCACCCCCTTTAGTTGCTGTCATCTTCATATGCATATGTTTATGAAATAAAACTGTATATCTATATACTCGGTATCCGGTTTTATTACCCTGCTGGTGAAGATATAGCGGTGTCGTACAAATTTCGTACGCACCACCAGGTGCGTATTACAAACTGTATTTTGATTTGTCAACAGGGAACAGAGTTAATTTCGATTGGTTGGACAGCGACCTTATTAGCATAACGGGACTATTTTTTTCATTCATAATTAATGTCAAGGTCAGTAACATCCACAACTTTTACTACAAATGTCATTCATTAAAAGTTGATGTAAACTGGACCGCGCGAGAAATATTTTTAAATAAAAAATAAAAATAAAAGAATGAATAGAACAATAATTAAACATATTCATTTTATTTATTATGTGGATTTTTGGTCTACAAATTGTTATTGTCAGTTGTGATTTGTGAATTCATCATTATTAAGGTCTACGACAGTCATTTTTTGGACCCTTGTTTTGGCTTCGTACACAATAAATGAAACATATCCAACGTTAATTTTTTTCATATGATATGGTAGATTTTTATTTTTTTAAACTTAATATTTTTTGTAGAATTATGAAAAAGTAAAATATACCGACCTGTAAACAGCGTTGTTTGCTTGTTGTAGAAATTTAACAGGGGTCAAGGTTAGTAGACCAGTTTTTTATTTTAATGTGGCGATGCATTGTAATAATATAGCTAATTTTGAATTTGAATGACGTCAGAATTCCAATGACGTCACTTTGCACCTCCTTACAATAACCACAAACTGGGTACATGACGTTTCCGTTTTAAGAATGCTGGAAAAAATCCAATGCAAAATTCCTATTGATTTTTTTTTTTCGAACATTACTGAAGCACCTGAATGTTTTTGAAGAAAATTCTGTGATTGAAAAATTGTACATTTTACGAAATATGGATTTCAAGTGAAATTACGGTAAGATATGCTATATTTATTGTGTACAAAGAAAGCCAAAACAAGGGAGCGAAAAGTGACTGTCGTCGACCTTAAAGTTATAACTTTAGTTTTCCCGTGAACTCAGCTGCTTTTGCAAGCTACATGTTTTTAACTGCAAAAACACTTGTTATTCTCTTATTGGTTGGATTTTTGGTCAACAAATTGTTATTGTCAGTTGTGATTTGTGAATTCATCATTATTAGCATAACCAGTACCAGTGGGGTAACGGGAACATTTGTTTCTTGGGGGCGTTTTGTTAAAATATGGAATTATGCATTAGTTTTACCCATTTTTCACCCAATATGAAAATAAACATATATTGATGCATGTACCTTACAGCTTTCTTTAAATTAAAAAATGAAACCCGATGGAAATGTATGGGGAAGTACGTCTACACCACTCCCCTGAAAACATCTCTGAGAAGTAGCGGAAGTACAACGAACTATTTCTCAATGCGGCGGTACGTAGTCGTGCACCGGCTAGTTATGCAAATCAACATCCGGTCTTGAAATAGGCTACAAAATTGATTGATTAATTTATTTATTTTTCATAATTTGCGTGATTTAAAGGAGGGTAATAAATAAAAAATACCACACTCGTTTTCGCTAGATATCATTTTTACGAAACTCGTGAACTTCCCAAACGTATCTGACCTCACTTTCGTTCGGTCAGATACGTTTGAGAAGTTCACTCGTTTCGTAAAAATGATATCTAGCAAAAACTCGTATAGTATTCTATATGGATCAAAGTTGCAAAATTGATACGACGATGGAGTCCCCCCCCCCCCCCCCCCCCCATCTCTTATGTTTGTTTTGTCTCTCTTGGCCACTGTTCCCTCTCATTGACTTTGGTACCCCAAATGATTTCCTTCACGTTACATATAGCCAAAGTATTAAACTGTTATGAATTCTGTCTTCTGCCTTCAGATGACCTCATTTGGACTCAAAATGTCATGGTGCGTCATCATATTATTACTCAAGGCGGTGGAGCATTATTTCTGGCATAGATGGTGTTGATGCAGCTATCGAGGGAAATTAAAAAGAAGAAAACATTTTGACCAGATACCAGTTATATATAGGCCTACTCTTTAAAAAAAAAGTAAGAGAACTCGAATACAAATTTACAACTGCCAAAATTGTAAGGTATATTAGCTGTGGGGAATGGTTATATGATAATAGTGAATTAATTGGGCAAACATTACAACCGGTAGTTCAGTATTACAGTTGGTTTTATGACCACCAAAGATCTTGAAGGACGATTGGGGTCAAAAGTGAAATTTGTTGGGGGGGGGGGGGGGGGGGTGTTTATCAGGAAATCGCAAATTAAAACAATAAAAATGACTAAAAACAAAACAACAACTGTATGATCACAACAGAATGAAAATGATTGACAGAAATAATGTTCCACAGTAATTAATCGACCGTCCTGGAAATTGTCAAAATCAAGAATGAAACCCCACGCACGTGTACGGGGCAACTGCGTGATTCACGTGCAAACTATGGAATGTGTTTCGGTGTGTTGATAAACAGACCGGGACGTTCTTTACTAGGATGTCTGTGGTCTAAACGTATGTTCGGTCTAATAGTTAATACAGGGCCGTAGCTAGGATTTTTTTTTGGGGGGGGGGGGGGGGGGGGCAACTGAGTAGTTAATGTCTAAAACTTCTTAAACAGTTAAGAAGAGAATTTTCTTTAGGTTTCTATAATGCTTTCCGGGTTCCCCCCTCCCCCCCTCCACCCCGCTAGCTACGGCCCTGTAATATTAACATTAATATTTCAGGTTCCCCTATGTTTTTTTGAAGATATATATTTTTTTTGGCCTTAACTAAACTCAGCTTTTTAAAAGTCTCTCATCTGCCGATGCTAAAATATACAATAGAATTTCATGTTTTAAAGAATGCGAGCTGAACTCTGCCACAATATGGAGATAAGAGTCTATAATCCGTCCCATCATTCTATAAGCATGTTTTCTGTAAATAATTTCAGTTTCGTTTGACTTAAGAAGAAAAGTAAAAGTGTTTTAGAAATAACAAATAAATACTATTTTTCGTATGCAATTTACAAATCAATCGGTTTAGAAATAAATAACTTTGAGTAAATTCCATAGTATTAAAAAAGGCATTCCATGTGGGACGGACAATAGACTTGTAAAATAGTGGCTTTTGTAAAAAGGTTTTCCCCAATGAATTATTTAAAAGAGAGATAATGTTTGTTTACTACTCGCGTGGGTACTTAATATAGACCACCACGCCACTGTTCATCTTAAAAGGTTTATAAAATACACACACCCTCTTTTTCTATCCTACGTGTTGTAAATTGATTTTTGTTTTTTGTACAGTAGCCTACATTTTGTTTTAACCTTTCTGTATCCGTTAGCCTTCGGATTTGTGATTTACGTCTCTCAGCATTTGAAGGTGTGTAACTCTTTAAGATTATTGTTCATGTTCATTTATTTATATCGATTATACATTATGTTGAATTATGCTATAAAAGCTTTATATTATGTTCGTGTCTGTGCTTGTTGTTACGACTGCAGTTCCAATTACATGTCTTAAAAAAAAAAAAAAAAAGCAACGTCACTTCCTTGTTGCTATGGTACATTTCATTTGGTATCATTTGCTCTTGACCGGCCTCAGTGGCGTCGTGGCTAGGCCATCGGTCTACAGGCTCGTGTGTGTGTGGTGTGTGTGTGTGTGTGTGTGTGTACAAACCATATTGGTACCTTTACTTGTATAAATTAGGGCAAGAAACGTACATTTTCTTCGTTGACTCCCCCCCCCCCCCCCCGTCACCAGTTCCGGACCTGGTGTAGCTGTAGCATTCTAGAGAAGAATCAGTGACAAGAACGAGTAAGATGGATCAGTTAAAATGCAGATTATAATAAAATACTTTTACAAAGGTTATGGGCTTTCAGGCTAGTGCTTTGAAAACATTGGGACAAGAAACGTACATTTCCTTTTCTTCGTTGACCCCCACCACCACCTCCATGTGCCCCAGTTTCGGACCTGATGTAGCTGTAACATTCTAGAGAAGAATCAGTAACAAGAAAGAGCAAGATTGCTCAGTTAAAATGCACATAAAAATTCAATTTGTTTTTTATATAAAGGTTATGAGTTTTCATGCTAGTGGTTTGAAAAGGAACTGTAATTGAAATCCAGTGTTCCCGTTTGTTTTAACAACCCTACCTATTAGGCAGTGTCAAATGGGTTTATACAATTCAGAGTTTATTACTGCACTTTTCCCCCTGTTTTTTTAATGTTGAAATAGACCAACAAGTTCGACTATTGCATAAATAGTCTCGCCCGATATTTTTAGAATTTGTATGCTCCCGAATAACGCTATAAAAGGCGAAGTGTAATTGGTCGATATTCCTGTCATGGACGGAGAAGCCGGCCAAGGCTGGCTCCTGTGCCCACGACAGGCGTGCGCTACAGCTTGTTCTGAATGTGCACGTAAAACCCTATGACCTGACCTGACCTGGTCGATATTTAAATTGTTATTTATAGACGAAATGTCACCTGGACATGAGAGTCCACGCAATGCTGGTAGCCCCGGTAGAGTTAATTTTAATCAGATTGACAGTTAAATTATACAATGTTCACAACTTCTCACATAAATTAATTAAATGTTGGCAATTGTTCTAGGTTCCGTTTTACATTTATTCATTTGAACTTATTTTCGTGCTTATATCCAACTGAGGTTCAAGCACGCTGTCCTAGGCACACACATGAGTTATCTGGGATGTCTGTCCAGGACAGTGGGTTAGTTGTTAGTTGGTTAGTGGTTAGTGAGAAAGAAGAAGAAGGTGTAGTGGCCTTACACCTACCCATTGAGCTCTTAAGAACTCGCTCTGGGTTGGAGCCAGTACCGGGCTGCGAACCCTGTACCTACCAACCCGTACTCCTATAGCTTAACCACGACGCCGGTACCCGTTTTACAAAGCGATTTTAGCGCTAAGATCACTTTAAGTGCATAGCTACAGGAGTGTATGAAGCAATTAAAAGTTGGTACGGCCATGAAAGCAATGTATATGATGAGATCTATAATATGCGAGCACCATAGGAAGAGACAAAAAACTTTCCTGGCCCAAAAAGCGCTCCCGACGCCCCTGAACTACCTTAGCGTTAAGATCACCTTAGTGCATAGCTACCTTATGTACTTAAGGTGATCTTAGCTCAAAGATAGCTTCGTATAACGGGGCGCTAATGTTAGTAGTAGCTCCAAATGTATATTACGGTTGCACATCACCATTTTATTTGCCATGCTTTTCAATTCAGTTTCTATATTAAAATAGATACTACAACATTGAAAGAACCACAAGACTGCTAGTTTTAGGAAGTACAGTCGCTTGGTAACCACCATGCAAAAAAAAAAAAAAAAAAAAAAAAAAAAAAAAAAAATATACCGGTATATATATATGACCTGAAAATAACAGAGTTGTCCACCTTTGTGCGAGAGCAACACCTCAATTTGCTTTTATGCAAGTAGCAGTAAACCACATACGCATACCTTTTATCAGTTATTAATAAAAATAACTTCAAAGTAATAGGTTATTTAAATACTACAGAGGTCAGCCTATTTGTAACAAAGACAAATTTTAACAGGCATATTATATTTCAAGCCAGTGCACCACAACTGGTATATCAAAGGCTGAGGTATGTGCTATCCCGTCTGTGGGATGGTGCATACAAAAGATCCCTTGCTATTAAAGGAAAAATGTAGCGGGTTTTCTGTCTTAAGGTTATATAGGCAAAAACGCAGACATAGTTAATTTTTAAGGAGAGAAATTTTGAAAAACATACTTCTCAGAAATTATTCCAAATTATATTCATTTAGTTGTAGCATTGAAGGTTCTTTATTAAACATTGTATATACCAACACAAATTATGGATATTTTAGTGAAATAGGCATTTTTTTAGAGCGAAATATGTTACTTTTAATAAAATGTCCAAGAGAAATCAGCGGTTTTGCCCACATGTCGAAATTACCAAATGTTTAACATCCAAAAGCCAATGATTATTAAATCAATATGCTCTAGTGGTGTCATTAAACACCCCCCCCTCCCCCCCCCCAAAAGTCTGCATTTTATATAAATGTTTCATTGAGATCCAATTAATATATTTTCTAAACTGGACTATATAAAACAGTACTGCTACATGAACTGTAAGGTATGTGGGTTTTTTGCACCGATGAGCTGTAAAGCTCTAGCTTAATAAAGAATTTTTAAAACAGAACTAGATGGGAAATTGTAAGTGTTGTGCAACAAGCAACAGTTAGTTTGTATTGTTTAATGACACCACTAGAGCACACTGATTTATAAATCATTGGCTACTGGATGTCAAACATTTGATAGTTTTTTCATTAGCAGCAAGGGATCTTCTATATGCATGTTGCCACAGACAGGACAACATATACCATAGCCTTTGATATGCCAGTCGTGGAGCACTGGTTTGTGCCTTGACACTAAAGGTACATACATTGTGAACTAGGGGCAGTAACTTTAAATCAGTTGTCAAATTCAGACTACAATAATATGACAATATGCCCCCCACCCCCACACAACTACCAATCCAATATCAATTCTGAAGGAACTCGATGAATTCTACTGTGATTAATTAATATATAACTTGTCTAAATCATTGGACTAGCTTTATCAAATTGTTAACAAAAATAAGCAAACACAGCAAAAACTAATGACATTGTTTATTCTAACCCCCATAAACAAAGTTCAGCATAATAAATTTCTTTCATAAAAAAAAATCACAGCCTCATTTAATCATGGTAAATATTCTTTATATGCATCTACCACTGATACTTACACCTGAATCTTTGAATAGAACAAGCTGGGGTCTAAGCCATTTGGCCTATTTGAAAATTAACACTATACATGGTATGTATTAGTTTCTATCTTGGACAGTATATTTCTCCCATACCTACATACAAGACAGCCATATTCTTTGTCAGCCCATATGGAACATATATGTTTTTTATTACCATGTGATCTTGTGTAGTGGAACGTTATATTAAAATCATTCTGTGACACAAGCCTAAAGGACAAAAATCATTTAGTATAAATGATTTTCAAGAAGATATTTATTTCATTGTATAATAAAACAAATAATAATTTTAAAAAAGGATAATTGTTTTGACATTTGTTATCTTCGGGTACATAATTGTATGTCTAACAACAAATAGTGTAGACTGCAGAGGAATAGCACTATCCCACATAGGTACATATGAATGATTAGTTTATTCTGATGCAAGTCAGAACTTTTGCTTAGGATGGACATGCCAGGATAGGTTAATAGTTTTTATTTCTTGCCCCTTATCAGATGATATTTTTTGTTTAATAGCACTGTACTCTGATCCACTTTATTCCATAGAGGGGGTGGGACATAGCCCAGTAAAAGACCCCCCTGCTACTAATGGAAAAGTGTAGCGGGTTTCCTCTCTATGACTGTGTCAAAATGACAATATGTTTGACATTCAATAGCCGATGATTAATAAATCAATGTCCTCTAGTGGTGTCTTTAAACAAAACAAACTCTTCTTATCCTACAGAAACCTTAAAATGCTACTATCGACTCAAGTCTCTATTTCAGACCCAGGCAGTTTTTGAAGAATTTATCGTATAGTGAAATAGGTTTCACACACAGAACCAGTATTTCCCACCATCTATGAAATACAGAAATAGGTTTTACACAAACGTTAACCAAAACTCAAAATGTTACTATCAAATAATTGTAAAATGGTTTTGACAACTTATTCTAAATGATTATCTACAGACAACATGTTTTTAAATGCACCAATGCATAATTTACCGTATATATTGCCTATATCACAATAAACAGGTACCAGAGTAAATTATCAACACAAATATACAAAATGATATGAAAATGATCTTGGGCTCGACTTAAAACAGCCATTAATTCTAGAGATGCATAAAATTTGAGTCTAGATTCCAGGACCCATGCTTATGGTATTAAACATTAAGATCCAGACTAAAGACATCAACTGTAAAGTTGTATGAAATTTTAGTCCAAATTCCAGGATTTATTAAACATTAACTACCAGACTAAAGACATCAATTATAGAGTTGTATGAAAGTTGAGTCTCAATTCCAGGATTTATTAAACATTAACTACCACACTAAAGACATCAACTGTAAAGTTGTATGAAAGTTGAGTCTTATTAAACATAGAGGTCCAGACTAAATACCCTTTTAAAATGTTCTTGCTACATGTATACTAGATGAATCGGCAAGATTTTGTTAAAGTCTTACAACTAAATCTAGACTTTAAAGACTTTTATCTTGCACTCAATGTTTGTACTGACCGTTCAAAGCAAAGTGACAAAATGCTAATAGCAAGATATTGCTTTGTCACATGACCTGTCATAACGACTTGTTTGCTTGGACTAGATATTTTATTGCATGTTCTGTAGTCTCCTTAAACCTGGTTGTACCAGTGAGACACATACAGTGCACTTTACAATGGAAATGTCACAAACTGATGATACACTGTTTCTGCAATGATTCCTCTCATGTACCAACCCCCACCCCTACCCAACTCCCACCCAACAAATGCAATCACTCTGCTCATCTATAAACAAATGCAACCAGCAAGACTGTATCTCATGTATAATTTTGTCACTTTTGGATATAACTATGGACAATCCTGTTAATTCAACAAATCAAAACTTGAGGAGCAATTACACCACAATCAGTTATGAACTGTAATGATTTACCTATACACAAATCACCAAAACAATTATTTTCAAGTTCCAAAGACAAATTTTACTTCCATTTGTGACTTCTTGATCTTAAAAAATCAAGAATATCACGATGAAATCACAAGAAAATCACCCCTGAAATATCCTAACATACTGAACCATATATTACTGGTGACATCAATTAGAGAATAAAGTGTATTAGCAAAAATGTTTACAAGTTCAACAAGTGAACTGCACAATTAACATCAACAGATTATATTGCTTCTTGCTGTTATCAACAAAATAAATAATCATAAAATAAATTATTCAAATAAAGAAGTGAATAAATGTTATTAGAATTCTCCAAACTGAATATAAAAAAGCCCAGAACATTTCAATTACCTTCTTTTTTTTAAAAACAATTTGTATTAAACTTTAATAGACATGTACATGTACATTGTTATTCTAAGTAAAAATCCTGTTCTATACAACACTTTAACGGTTGTTTTCCATATGTGCGTTTTTCGATGTGGTGTGGGTAAACCGCGTCACACAAAGAAAATCTGTTATTAATAAAAAAGCTATAATGTGATCACCTTGGCTCATTGTAAGATTTTAGCCACTTGATTGACCATTGGGATTTTCAGACCAGTTATGTGAAATGGGGGAAATGAAGGAAGGAATGTTTTAGTAAACGACGCACTCAACACGTTTTATTTACAGTTATATGGTGTCAGACATATGGTTAAGGACTACACAGATATTGAGAGAGGAAACCCACTGTCGCCACTTCATGGGCTACTCTTTTCAATTAGCAGCATGGGATCTTTTATATTCATCATCCCACAGACAGGATAGTACATAGCACAGTCTTTGTTACACCAGTTGTGGTGCACTGGCTGGAGCGAGAAATAGCCCAATGGGCATGACTGTTGGGATTTTCAGACCAGTTATGCGAAATGGGGGAAATGCCATAGGTTAGAGGCCAGACTAAGATTAAAGAAACAAATTCATTGAAATGTTTGTTTTTTGTGTGTTCTGCTGGCGACAGTACAAAAACTGTGCACATGAAAAACAGCCGTAAAACTCAGCATTCATTACTACAAGTAACACATACATATACTGTTCACTAATACAGTACAAACACTGTACGTCTAAAACAGTTATTCATTCAAAGATACATAAATACATGTTGCTTTGACAATCCATAATTTACAAATCCATATATATATATATATATAAATGCCTAAGAATAATAATATATACAAATCCAGTACAAGAACAAACTATTCTACCTACAGACTTGTTATATAGCAAGAAACCGTAGCTACTTCAGTGATAATTATTGGTGAAACTAAAATTAAGAGCTCATAGCTAATTTATTTTCAAGCTTGTATCCAATTAAGATTCCAGCAAGCTGTCCTGGGCACACACCTCAGCTATCTGGCCCATCTCTCTAGTTTGCAATAGATGAACAAATACCAAGTAGAAGAAAGAAACTGTGCCCAAATACCACGTGTTCTCTGAACGTGCACATTAAAACACTTGACCAATGACCATTATGGATTACGGATACTTTATTAATGTGCATATATTCAAAAGAGGTTCAGACTCGTATATCTGATATCTAGTCTCTAGCATGGCCAGTAGCTAGGTATCAGACAGAACATATTTAATTTAAGGGGTCAGTTTTGAATTTATAAGAGAAAAAGGAGTGGGGAGGGCCAAATTTATGGCATTGTCAAAAAAGGAACTGTCAAAAAGATAAATTCTAACATTTTAAATTATTAAAGGCAACTTTAGATGGGCAGTCTGAAAAAAAAAGTAAAAAATAATATTGACCATTAACAATGTCTCCAAGATAGCCCAATTAAAGGCAGAAATGCACAGCAGTCCATTCACACTGCAGTCAGTTGGTCAATTGCTGTGTAACCATGCCTTTAAATGTTCATAAGTCGAGACAATTGTTTTCATCGTCTGCAAATCTAGGCAAAAACACTTTTTGTAATTTTTATAAAAAAAGACCTAATGTGCATTAATCCACCAAAACAATATGAAATAGCCGTAACATCTATGACAATTACAAATCTGCCATCAGCATATTCACTACCGTATCTCTGCATAAAACCAATTCTAAAAGATGTTACGACAAGTCATGAGAGGATACAGTCATGGTACGCTGTAAACTGCTACAGTGAGGTGGTCTCTGGATTACAATACAGTGAAACCTCTCAGGACCAGACCCTCGGTAAACCGGAATTCCCTCAAAACCTGACATTTGTCCTGGTCCCAAGGGTGTTCGGTTTAGATGGGTTTCACTGTATATGGTTACAACTCTAGCTGGAAGAGGACTGCCACTTTTATAGCTCACCAGTGCAGGAGTCCAACATCTTTCTATATTTTCAGTAAACCCAGGGATGTCTGAGCACACTCACAGATATACATGGAATAATATTGCCAGAAGTAAGAATTTTACTGAAATATTATTAATTAGAGGGACATTTGATTTCTCTTTGCAATGCATGATCTAGATGACCTTCATTCAAGATGATTACACATGAGACCACATTGACCTACTCTGATTGGTACTGACAACAGGGAGACTGCAACCTATTTAGTATCCAGGTACTTGCTCGGGAAAACAACTGTATACATAATTATAGATGATGCTAGATGTATGAACATTCTGTGACATTTCAAATCAGCTATGCTATGTTACATAAAGTGAGATTGGGTGGAAGTACAGTTGTAGCAGGAGCCTAATTCACAAGTTTGCGATGTCGCAGTGCAATACAAAAAGACTTTTTTTTTTAAGAGAGCTTAAAAGAGCTTTGTGTATTAGGCCCCTGGTGCCAGTTCATCCCAGTTCTGATGGCCAAGTGTTACTAAAACAATTTTACAAAAGATGACATCCAGTGCGACTTAAAAAAGGTAAATAAATCTATTAAAGGGACAGACCCTAGTTTCAACCCGTGAAAATTAACACCAAGTTTATTTAATCTACAAACCTGTAACACATTTGGTTAAAGTTACAATTGAGTGAAACAGGAGTCTGTAATTTTGAAAGTGTGAACTAGCCTCTAAAAATAGACTAAAACTTGACTCCATAACTGTTACTTCTCAGACGCATGTGCATTTTTTAAAATATGATAAAATGCATTTTGTGATATTAAAAACACCAGGAAAACCAAAAACACTTTGAATGTACGGAAATTGATCATCTAAACCATAAAATCCAAGTAAAGTATAATTTCAGTTATCAAAAACGGCTATAATAGTCAAACGTATGCCTCAGTGTTTAAAAACTAGGGTATGTTCCTTTAAAAAACACATTTTTTCTTTTGTTTAGAATGAATGTTTAACGACACTCCAGCATAAAACAAATTAAAACATGGCTTGTTTTCTCTTTTCATAAATACGTAGCCTAACCTCACACAAATGGCATTTGCTATAGGTTGGTAGACGTTTGTTTGAGGTCACGCTAAGTTGAACAGAAATATATCGGCTAAGGTGTGTCAAACTAAGGTAATATTATCTTTTTCAAAAGTAGATAACTATCAATTTAATTTTTAAACCCAAATACATAATTATACATGTATATAATTATATCTACAGCCATCTACAAACAGACAATAACGACTACGTTTTTTGACATTAATCTAATTACATAAGAAGTTCCAGCCACTGACGTATGGTTAAACGTTTAAGTTCGACACACAATGGAGAGAATCTGTGAACTATACAATGACATTATACAAAAGTTCTTGAACACCATGATTCGTCTAATGACTGTCAACTAGATCAAGGTTTATCCGATAGTACACATATGGATAGTAGTCTGTGCTGCCCATGTTCAGGCCAGGAATGTCCACACCAGTCTGGAATAATAAAAATAAAATAAAAAATGTGTAAAAAATATTTATTTCGAATCCAAAAACTGGTTACGTATCTGTAAGATTACAAGTACATGTTTTTCGAACATAAAAAAAAGCTGCTGTTTTCATGGGTATGCAACATACACAATGTATTAAAAGTTCATTTACAAAATGTGATACATTCATTTACGTCATTAAGAGAAAACCATGATTCTGCTGTGACATGATATAACACGTATCACACGAAGCACAGTTTTACGATCCTGTTCAACGGGCATAGATCTCAATGAAAACTCTATTGTTGTATTGCAGAGTTGTACTAACAACAGCATACATGTACCTTCACTGCTAACTCAAAAATCTGGAAAGTAGCATATATTGTATATCACATTTTGGAAAGTAGTGTACACTGTATATCACATTTTGGAAAGTAGTGTACATTGTATATCACATTTTGGAAAGTAGCGTACATTGTATATCACATTTTGGAAATTAGTGTACACTGTATATCACATTTTGGAAATTAACTCTTTATATAGGTTTCTATTTACTTGCCATTTTCATCCAGAACAAAGCCACCATTTACACCAAGTGGCAACTAATTACAATTTTGATATTCTCATGTAAATTATGCAAATATAAAACTTTAATTAAAATAGTTAAGTCAAAACTGTAAGGTGCAGTCACTCATGTGTTAAACAGTGGCTTCCTCAAGAATTCTGGGTAAAATTTGAAAATAAATAGCAAAATCTATGTTGCATAGCCATAAAGTACTGAGGAACATTTTTCAACCTTGAAGATTTAGAGTTAGAACAATCAGGCCTCGTGTTTTAAGGTGGGCAATTGCCCATGCCCACCATAGCCTGCGTAGTAAAGTACGTTTTAGGTGGGCTACATACTGGCCGCCCAGCCCAAAATAATGTTGAAAAATCATCCATCTACAGAAGTACCCTAGTCATACGATTAACATCATGTTGAAGTGCAACGTTTAAGCTCCACGTAAGACACTTGTGAAAATCAATGTTACATGTATATATATATTTTAAAGTTGTCAAGAAGATTGGACACTTTAATAATAAGCTGTCATGACTGTACCTGTCTGATAATTGCTATTCTGTACACATTATATTCATGTTCTCTCAAACATTCTATTTAAACTGCTTGTATTTGTATCCAAAACATAGTCTTGGGAATCGGTTGGAATTTCACCATCGATCATCGGTTATAAACAGTTTGCAATAACCGATCAACTTTCAATTACACAATCGGTTAGAATTATATGAACATAAGAAGGGTTTGAATTATAAGGACCATGCACCTACTGTTGTATTCAACCTACAAATGGCTAATTTTACCTTTAATAACAATTTAATATCATTTTTCTTCCCATACAACTGATTATGGATTTTTATCATCGATTATCACTTATACATGTTGAGTCAAACCAATCAATTTTCGATTATTAGGGCTTCTAGATTATGGTAGCTCCACTCCCATGGCTAGTAATATTCAATGTTGGGCTAGTAAATAATTACTATTACCATGCCCGACGGCTAGTGAAATTTTTTTGGTCAAATGTTGCAGTGGATTTTATAAAAATTCTAGAAGCCCTGATTATAATTGATCATTGTAACATCACTACCAAAACAAATTGTAATAATATCAACGACATCATCAAACACTGTTATTTATAATCATATGCTGATAAAGGTCTTTATACAGGATAAGCCTGTTGACCAATCCCATCTGTTAAAGATTATTAATAAATCAATGTGCTGTAATAGTGATGTAAAACAAAACAAACTCCTGTTAAAGATGAACAGAAATAAATATTTGTTTAAATCACAATGTCGAAACAAACTCCTGTTAAAGATGAACAGAAATAAATATTTGTTTAAATCACAATGTCGAAAATGAAGTATTGGTGATAATATCACATAAACATATTATGTTTAATGCTTAATCTACCCATAACAGGTCCTGTATTATTAAAACTAATTAACCCCCTGTAGGTTTCCATCCTGAACTCACTGATGTAAGTTTTTGTATGGAAGAGAAATTAAGTAAATATTGTATAAGTGTAATTTCAACATGCTGAAAAAGACACAACATGCTGAAAAAGCCACAACAAGCTGAAAAAGACACAACATAAAATATGAAATACCAAATAGTTTTAAAATATAAAAAAAACCCTGATTAAACTTGTATTTAGGGAGGCCACCCAAAATGAGTTGTTCTCATTCAGTTAAAACCAGCCCGCCGTGACTCTAAAAAGCCAATTTAGAGAGGCTGTTTTTAGCCCACCTACATATTTTAAGGCCTTGAAGGCCTGGAATATGTACATATATTATGAGATAACAGTGACATAACACATTTATCCTGTCAGTCATCCTCCAGACATTTCCTAATGAATATTTTCTTACTTGTTAGTAAATCAAACTGTTTGGCTGTAATTTATACATATATAATGGCATGTGGTTCAAGGTGTAACTTTTACTGTTAAAAACCAAAATTCATAAAATAATTTACAAGCTTCAAATCGGAGGCCGGACTCGGGAAAGGCGTGTTCGAAACCCTAGTGGTATATGGACACTTTAAACCAGTTACTAAGCTAAACAAGCTTCAAACTTGAAAATTAATATGACTAGAATAAATACCGGTACAACCTATGAATATTATAATACTGCTGTAATCAATTTTCTTTCTGTTTATATACTCTTTACAGCAATTTCATTGGTTGAATGGGGATTAATATACTTTAATTGCATTCATATTTTGATGAACTCACCTTCCCCCTCCCCTACCACACACATGTACCACAACCTTTGACATAACAGTTACAGAGCAATGGTTAGGATGGTAAAAACACAATGGGTCTGCAAAGAAGATTCAATCCTATGACCCAAGCTCTACCAAACGGGCTAAATTCCACAACTACATAGTAACATAATTAGTATTGTTAGTATTGTGTATTAATTCAACAATGTAGTTTTAAAAAACCTGTTCAAAAGAAATCAGTTTCTCATAACAAATGACATGCTGTATTAAAAAAAAAAATACAGAGCTCACCCCACCGCTAGCCAAATTACCCAATTGCTAATTTTTATACAAAATGGAAACCACATTTAGGAGTTGGCTAATAAAATTTTGCACAAATTAGTCCCTTTTCAATCATACTGAAGAAAATGGTCTTCATTTGTTTTTGGTTTTTTCTAAATGGTTAAAAACTAAATTCTGTCTAGTGTAAGCCCTGAAATAGCAACAACTAATAAATGCATGGTTAGTATAATGTATTAATTGGAAAGCGCAAGTAAAAAGAACTGTAGTAAGAGTAAGAGTAAAAAGAATTGTAGTAAGAATGAAACGAAACCGTAGTAAGAGTGAAAAGAACCAAAGAAAGAGCGAAAAGAACCGAAGGAAGAGTGAAAAAACCTGCTTAGTGCTAATCTCAACAGACAAACATTTCTGACACCAGACACAAATAAAACTCACAAAATGGATCATCTGAATAGAAAACAAAAGGTATGTAGGTATCATGTTGTACTAATTAAATTCAATACAGTATTTCAATGAAAACAATCTACAGCCACCAAACAAGAACCACAATTTTATTTTTTATTTTTTTATTTTTTTTATTTAAATATGTGAAACATTTTGTTAACCCTATGTATGCATCATCATACAAAGTATGTGGTAACCAAACAATTTCTTGGCTAACTCTAGAACCAAAAGGTACGTTTGAAAAATCAAAATTATCAAGGATATACATACAGATATATATGGGACTTACTCCAAGGCAGAACAAAACTGTGTTCAAAAGTAATGACTGCATATATGTAGGTGTTAAAAGTAGTATGGGATGGGGTGGGGTGTGTGACAGGAGGCACTGGCCCCCTCCAACTCCCAACTCTGAAGATAATGCATTATCCCAATTGAAAATTAAATATATACCGTACCCCAACCCCACCCCCCAGTTGTAATTTTCTGATACCTATGGATTAGTAGATTATATATATTAAGCAATATTTTTTTTATAATCCATTATTAGATAACAAAAAACATTAAAATCTGTAGCACCATATCTATCTAGTTCATAAAAATAAACTCAAATGTAAATGCACATTGAGTTTATAGGCCCGGCGCCATTTTCCATTAGCAGATACAGAGCCGTTCCGAGCAATTTTGCTCGGAACGGAATTGTGGTCGAAATAGCGACTGACACCACGCTGACACCACCTTTTCCCACCCTAATCGTGTAGTGTGATCTTTTTCGGGCATATGCAGACTAAGAAATACTTACTTTGAAACGATCTTCACTTTGAATTAAAGGAAAAACGACCGACTGTATGACTTGGGTTTAAAACGCGCGGTGCATTATGGGAGGAAAATGAAACTCGGAACAATCTTGTATGTGGAAAAGGATCGGTGAAGTCATTTCTCGTTCCATAATGAATAAAACAAAAACCATAAAACTAAAAATTAATTAAAGTTAATAAAATAACTTAAAAAGTAAAAATAAATTAAAGTTAATAAAATAAAATAAAAGAACATTTATTAATTAATAGAAATGAAATAAAAATTAATTAAAGTTAATAAAATAAAATAAAATAAATGAGATTAAAGTAAAATAAAATAACATTTATTAATTAATAGAACACACACACACACACACACACACACACACACACATATATATATATATACATACATATATACATATAGATATAGATATATATAATGTTTGGGTTTTTTGTTTTTTTTTAAATTATTATTATTATTTTTTTTTTTAATTTAACTTTGTGTCAGAAAAACACAGACAAGGACATGGCTGAAATTGTCCGAAATGCCAACAATGTCTGTGTTCGTTCCCTGATTTTGGACAAATTTGAAGGAGTTGTTGGTGAGAGTATTCCGGAAACCAATTGTGGTAAATGTACAAAAGAAGATGTTTGCAAATGTTCCAAATGCAGTTGCTGCTGCTGCTGCATTACAAGTTGTGGCTGCCAAGAAAAGGTTCAGTTTGGAATAGAAAAATTTCTTAAGTCGTAGAAATTATTGTTGTGGTTAAAGGCGCAGACCCTGCATTCAATCCGTAAAAATGGACACTAAGTTTGGTTAAGTTACAAACCTGTAAAACATTTGGATAAGTTTATAAGAGTGTGAAACAAGAGTGTGTGAAGTTGAAACGGTGAAATACAGCTAAGATAGACTAAAACTCGACCCCATAACTGTTAATTTTCAGACACACATGCGTGTTTATAATTGTGAAAAATACATTTTGTGGTATTTCTGCGACTTTTAGTTATAGCATGTGCGAACTCCACGAAAGTTGACGTATCTACAAGGCAATTAGTTGTTGAGGATTGCCTCGCAACTCTGTGCCAGTCACTGGAATCGGCATGTTATTAACAAATGTGCATACCATATTGAGTGCAGAACCAGAGTGAACTGTTACGTTTGAATACCTCGAAGTGGGCACCAAATGTCCAAACATGTGACCGATACTACACGCGATTTTATTATGTGCACCAACAATAAGCTGAAGGAATGTTGCCATCATGGTAAGACAGCGCAGCTCGAACCTTTTAATGAGGAATCATTTCTGTTTAAGTTATGTAAAATCCTGAACAAGGCACACATCAAATTTGGTATATCTTGTTCAACTCTCTGGCCTCCTCGTGGCGAGCAAGGGGCAACAGTAACGTTTTTACGTACTGGCAAACAAGAGAGAAATATGTTTCATTGCCACCCCCACCCCCCCCCCACCCCCACCCCCACACACCCACCCCGACGTTTTCAGAAGAAAAACTCAGAAAAAAGACAGGTAAGTAACACTTTAAAACTTAGTACTTGTTTCAGTTATTTTTAGAGAAATTTATGAACTTTGTTTTTCGTTAAGAAAAAAAATGAAATAATAATAATAATTTAAAAAAAAACAAAAAAACAACAACATTATATATATCTATATCTATATGTATATATATATGTGTGTGTGTATGTGTGTGTGTGTTCTATTAATAAATGTTATTTTATTTTACTTTAATCTCATTTATTTTATTTTATTTTATTAACTTTAATTAATTTTTATTTCATTTCTATTAATTAATAAATGTTCTTTTATTTTACTTTATTAACTTTAATTTATTTTATTTTATTTTATTTTATTTTTTTATTTTATTAACTTTAATTAATTTTTATTTCATTTCTATTAATTAATAAATGTTCTTTTATTTTATTTTATTAACTTTAATTTATTTTTACTTTTTAAGTTATTTTATTAACTTTAATTAATTTTTAGTTTTATGGTTTTTGTTTTATTCATTATGGAACGAGAAATGACTTCACCGATCCTTTTCCACATACAAGATTGTTCCGAGTTTCATTTTCCTCCCATAATGCACCGCGCGTTTTAAACCCAAGTCATACAGTCGGTCGTTTTTCCTTTAATTCAAAGTGAAGATCGTTTCAAAGTAAGTATTTCTTAGTGTCCATATGCTCCAAATAGATCACAGTACACGATTTGGGTGGAAAAACGTGATGACAGTCGTTTTTCTTTTAGTTTGACCGCAATTCGGATTGAATTCCGTTCCGAGCAAAATTGCTCGGAAGGGCGCTAATGGCGTTGTTCGTCCCCAGGATTAACCTTTGGTAGTGCTTGCACTTGTAGCCAAAGTTAATCTTGATGAACTACATATCTATCATAAACTGTTTTGTAACCAGTGCATATATTATATACAATATAATTCATTTCCATAGTTCTGTCCTTGCCACTGTAAAAATAAAAATAAATAAAAAGCACAACAGTTGATAAACACTGAAATAAAATCCCCTGATAAAACATTAAATATTCCAAATTATTGTATCTACCGAAAACTGCATGCATAACTTCTAATCCATTTGCAAAAATGATTTCCTTTTGTCCTGTTAATGTAGATTTTTTTATTTATTTGTTACATCAGGGTTTACACTTTACGGTTGCCCGATCGCCCACGGCGAGTCAAAATAGCGTTGGGCAAGTCAAAATCTTATCACCTTATCAAAATGCAAATAACTAATGTTTGTAAGAGATCGGAAAGTTATTTTTTATTTATTGTTTTCAACTGGTTTCCTATTAATCAGCGCAACCAAACCCATATAGGACATAATATAGCGACCACTTCCCCAGTTTTATCGAACAGTCTAAAACTATTCAGAATGCCTCTGCCGGTTTTGATTATGTATTCAGAAAACATTGACCACGTAAATTCAATCGGAACACGTCAGCCATGTCTGTCTTTACTTTCCATTGAGTTACAACTCGTCACATTCCGCTACACTATGTTTTGCAGAAAGATTTTGTTTACGAGCCTGACGGAATATACTGAGTCTACTATATCAAACACCCAATCGTCACTGTGAATGATGTCAACATGGATTACTGTCAGCTTAGTATTTTTTTTAATTCCTCATCATATGGCCATAAAAGCACCTTGTTCACTCCAAGACTGAGCCTTGGTAAAACATTCCAGATGTTCGATTGTGTGGGTCCCATGACAACATAATAATTATAATTTAATTACAACAGTTTGTAATAAAACTAAAACAAGTTCTGTTTCCTTCTTTTATGTTGTTATTATTGTTTGTATGATATGATGTTTTTAAAGTGCAATTTAAGTTAAAAAAAAATTTGAAGGAAATTCGGTCGCAGGCCATTCAAAAGTTTTATGGGTGAGTCAAAGTGTTGGTGTGAGTGGCTCGATTGGCCAGTCAAAAAAAATCCCAAGTGCATACCCTGTTACATATTATTTCTTTTTGAGAGTGTGTAAAGTCTAACATATATTATGCAGGGCTTCTGGCTCAGCAAAAAAACATTTGTAACAAAATATTATTATTACATGAAATTTAAATAAAATTCACCAACTGTTTTTGAAATTCGCAACTGGCGAATTTTGCGAGTGTCAGAGCTAGCCCTGCTAATGTATTCCAGTTCGATGTTTATTATGTGTTATGTTGTAACAGCAATCAAACCAGTATTATTTTACACTCTCTAGTTATGACATACAATCCAACTTACATCGCTCGCCCCAGAAAGAGCTGTGTTATCGAGGTGGGTATACAGCTGATTAAGAACTTCTCGGAGACGTTTTGTTGATCGCTTGGTCGGGTGTAAGAGCATGGCTTGAAAATTTACAGGAAGGCCATACCTGAAATAAATAATAGTTACCATAATAATTACAATCACAACAGGACATTCTGAGAGTACTGCTGAAGCAATAACATATCCCTTACTGGGACCAATAAATTTTCTTATCTCCTAAGTTCAAGGGCCATAACTCTGTGAAAAATAGTTAAATCATCCATGAAAGTTAAACTTGGTCTGTAACAGTACATGATAAAGTTATATACAAAATTTAAACTCCAAAACAAGTCTGGAATTTTTTTTTTCATATCTCCCAAGTCTGGAAAAGAGGGGTAAATTGCCATGAAATTCAAACCTGATCTATAACAGAACAAGACAAAGCTATACACAAAATTCAGCTCAGTATATTAAGCCATTGCAAACAAAAGTCCAGAAAATTAATTTTCAGTTCTCCTAAGTTCAAGGGTCATAACTCTGTCAATAATGGGTAAATTGCCCTTGAAAGTCAAACTTGATTTGTAACAGTACATGATAAAGCTATATACAACACTTCCCATCAATATCTTGAAGCATTGTGAAAAAAAAATCTGTAAAACATGTGGGACTGATGGACAGATAGACAGATACACAGAAGGAAGGAAAAGAAACCGTATAGTCCCCTCTGATGGGACCAGTAGGCTGCTAGGGGACTAATAAGCATAAACTAATAAGAGTTCCATCTCACCGAAGAACAGATTCTACAAAGACTCTAAGAGCCTTGACATGTATCCAAGCTGCAAAACACTCTCCGAAATTCACCTTCAGCCACTTCACAAGAGGACCCTGGGGAAAAACAAAGTCAGTTTAATCAGCTGATAATTTTTAATTAATCTCAAACTAAATGCACCAAACATTCTATAACAAACATCCAAAAATAATAACTTGTGACTAAGTTTTTTTTTCCCCGAACTCAACTACATGTTCAAAATTAAAGTGTTAAATTAATGTTCAATGTGTAACAATCTTGCAACTAAAAAACCAAAGCTTAACTACTTTTATGAGTTATATGTAGGTTAATGGTTAATTTTTTTAATTTACTGGTTCATAACTAATTTTAATTCAAATGAACAATTTCTATCCTACTGGAAATTAGAAATTAGGCAAGGCATGGTAGACCAAACACTTTTGGGGCATTTTTACCATTTTCTGGGCACTTGTTTTTCATTAAAAATACACAAAAATTAATTGAAATAAACATTAATGTAATTTATGTGCTTGCTTTAATACATGAATGGCAAAAGATGTAAAAGGCATATTTTATTAATTAATAACATCTCTTTGGGTGTTTTATAATGGCAATTTTAGAATTAATTATTGCAAAAAGGCTTGTTTAATCTCAGGGCAGCATGGCGCTGATTAAGGCAAGATGGTGCTAGACTATTGAGGCATGGTGCTGCACCATGCTAAAACAAGCTAGGGAAAACACCACCTGATGCACCAATACATATTTACATCAAAATAAAAAATATACTTTTAATAATTAATTTTTTAAGAATCTTTTGCTTTCCATCTTAAAGCATTGTACATGTACCACTATTCAGACTAAGAAATTAGTGTCATCTATGTCAACATTAGGATGGCCAATATTACTTTTTTTTAAATGATTAAGTTTAAATTTAAATAAAATAGTGAGAGTTAAGTGAAAGTACAAGTTGTATATAACTGCTTCTGTTTCTAGCATTTGTTAACTCAAAATAAAAAGTCAACCCCTGCAAATGCCCATGGCAATAGGCAATATTATGGAGTTTTTAATTCTAAACGACGCTTTTTTGCCTTGGACTATATTCGGGGTTTTTTTCTGAAGGGAGTTTTTTTTGCTGTGGACATTTTTTAATTGCAGGGATTGAAAGTTAAAGTTTGTTTTGTTTAACAACACCACTAGAGCACAATGACTTATTAATCATTGGCTATTAGAAGTCAAACATTTGGTAATTTTGACATATAGTCTTAGACAAAAAACCCGCTATATTTTTCTATTAGCAGCAAGGGATCTTTTAAATGCACCATCCCACAGACAAGATAGCACATACCACAGCCTTTGATATACCAGTCATGGTGCACTGTCTGGGGCAGGATTTAGCTCAGTCGGTTGAGCACTCGCCTGTGGTGCTTGTGTCACTGGATCGAACCACCTTGGGGGATCTGTTCAATCTTTTTTTCTCATTCCAAGCAGTGCACCACAAAATGGTCAAATGCCATGGTATGTGCTTTCCTGTCTGTGGGAAGGTGCATCTAAAAGATCACTTGCTGCATTTGGAAAAATGTAGTGGGTTTCCTCTGTTGACTACAAATCAGAATTACCAAATGTTTGACATCCAATAGCAGATGTTTAATTAATCAATGTCTGTGTGCATTGTCTGGAATGAGAAATAGAACAATGGGCCCATCAAAAGGGGTCGATCCTAGAACGACTGCACATAACATGACTGTTTTACCACTGGGCTACATCCCGACAACTCCACAAAATGAATTTAAAGACTCGGCTACATTCAATTGGAACATTTCCATGAGAAATACATTATGTGCATATTTAAGATGTCTTACAAACTGTTTCTTCTTGTCCGCCTCCAGCTTGCTGATTTCTGTCAGCCCGGCCATAATCTCCTCCTCACTGTACTGGAAATCACGAACTATAAACCTGCAAGAGGAAACAAGGAAATGAGTTAGCTCCCCTTTGTGTTTTCACAATACCAATGAAAAACATTTTACATCCTATTATGTCTTGCATTAGACAGAACTGACATTAGGCGAGTCAAACATGTATGAGCAAAGCACACTGAGCACACTGAGCACATGAACATATGCTCTTTCCTTTGTCCTGAGCTCACCTGACTTTTGTCTTTCGTTTCATAGAACTGGTCAACACACTTCAAAAATTAATGATTTTACCAACAAAGGAAGGAAGGAAATGGTTTATTTAACGACGCACTCAACTCATTTTATTTACGGGTATGGTGTTGGACATATGGTATTGAGGGAGGAAACCCGATGTCGCAACTTAATGGTCTACTTGTTTCGATTAGCAGCAAGGGATCTTTTATATGCACCATTCCATAGACAGGATAGCACATACCACGGCCTTTGATGTACCAGTTGTGGTGCATTGGCTGGAGAGAGAAATAGCGCCAATGGGCCCACTGACGGGAATCGATCCGAAACCGACTGCGCATCAAGCGAGCGCTTTACCGCTGGGCTACGTTACCAATAAAGAAGGAAGGAAATGTTTTATTTGACGACGCACTCAACAAATTTCATTTACGGTTATATCGGCGTGGACATATGGTTAAGGACCACACAGATATTGAGAGAGGAAACCCGTTGCCACCACTTCATGGGCTACTCTTTTCGATTAGCAGCAAGGGATCTTTTATATGCACCATCCCAGACAGGATAGCACATGCCACAACCAATAAAGAAGTCCTTAAAGCAGCTGTTTGTGTAAACAAAATATGATGCTACATGTACATTTCCTGTCATTTCAACAAAATGATTTGTTTTTAAGGTGAAAATGTCATCAATTCCTTTTTCAAAATACAGAACGATACATGTGCCTCACTTCCAAGGGTACATAAATTTAAAAAACTACTGCCACAATTTTTTTTTGCAGAAACAATAATACAAGAATCAACTACCAAGGCTGAAACAAAAGCACTATAGCTATTAGTCAGTAGGTATCTTTTGAGCATAAGCATAACAGGCAACCTACATGTAATCAGTGGTTTCTTCTGAACACAACTGCACAGTGATGACAAGACCATCACATCGGTTGGTGTAAGCTGCTGAATATTTTTAAACAACCATGGACTGGACTATTGAGTCGGTGTTAATCGATAGGTAGGTGTGCACTGTGCATTAATCAGAAACAAACAGAAACATTGTTTTCACTGTCTCTCTACGTATATGGTCTCGCCGAAAAAGGTTGCTAATGGCTGGACTGACTAATAAAATACCCACTTGTTTTCTCGGCAGTGATGCTTGAATTCTTCGACCACTTTCTTGAAGAGTGTAACTGTAACCAGAGCATATTCGTTGTCCTCTTTTACCAACCTAAAAAATAAACCACAAAATTAATGGGTTTACAGTGAAAGCTGTCTAAAACGGACCACGAAAAACAGGAATCCTTTCAAAACCTTTCATGGTGCCATATTTTCTAAATTCTAAAATGCAACCCTCAAAACACCGGATCCTGTTTGAATCAGATAAATACTAGGTCCTAAGCATGATCCAGTTTAAACAGATTTTGCTGTATCAGGGCTTCTAGATTATGGTAGCCCCACTCCCATGGCTAGTGATATTCAATGTTGGGCTAGTAAATAACTACTATTGTCATGCCCAATGGCTAGTGAAAAACAAGTTGTCAAATGCTGCATGTAAATATGTATAACCTGCACCCACCCCTCTCCCTAATCTTAGTGTTTTTAATCTCTATCTCCCTCTTTGGGTAACATATCCATTACTACTATTAGTGAAATTGTATTAAGTAAAGTAGGGCTAGTGGATTTTTAATCATGGCTAGTGGATTTTTAATCATGGCTAGTGGATTTTGTACAAACTCTAAAAGCCCTGTTTTACAAAACATAAATGACAAATGAAAGTAACTAAAATAGTCTTTTCTTTCACCAGCCATATATAAACAAATGTACATATATTTTCAAGTCTTTCTTTCATCCACCTTAAATATAAAGCACAAAAGACTACTTGGAAAATTATCTAGCAGAAGGTCTAAACCCATAGTAGATGTGACCATCCAAACCCTAATGCACTTGTAATACTTTTCATGCTTTCACAAAACTATTTTAAATAATAATTTGGTATATAATATGTAAATTTTTTTTTTTTTCAATATCAGTGTTCTCGCTGCTCCATTTAAGCGGGGCGCCCCGCCCCGCTATTCCATTTTGCCGCCCTCCTTTCACATTCCCCGCCCTCCTTTATTTTCCAGCACCTATCTCCGCTATTTCCAAAAGCACTTTTTTTCCACACAAAACACAACGATCAGTCTGCACACTGAACATCAAAGGAAACAAGCCGCGTTGTGTAGGAAACAAGCCGCGTTGTGTAGGAAAAAGCAATTGACGAAACATTTACCGTACGTAATTTAATTTTTTTTTTCTCCATTGTATGTTTTGATAGACACAATAAGTTATATTTTATGTAACAATGAAAACATTTAATTTTTACGAATTCGGCAATCTCCGATTGAAAAAAACCCCTCTTATTTGGTGCCAAATTTGTCACGTGACCAGAACGGTCATTCTGTCTTGTTTCTACTAACTATCGTTTGATATTTTGTCCTCTGTTGCAGATATAATTGGTTGAAACTGATGATTTTTACTTTCTGTTATTCTGTTTATTAAGCAGATCTTTATAAAATATTGTAAATTTTTGATTTTGAGGGGATATGAACGATTATAAAAACAACGGAAGTGGTAGTGTTTATCATTAAAATAATTTATCTTGAGTGCCAAATAATGGATACACTGCCTTTACAAAAACGAAACTACTTTTTATCAGCTGGCGATATTTTATCACAGCGATCGATTCATTCAATGAAGATGTAAATAACAAAAATGTATCTGACATTAGGATTGATTGATTGATTTCAACTTATTTTCGTGCTTATATCCAATTAAGGTTCAAGCACGCTGTCCTGGGCACACACCTCAGCTATCTGGGCTGCCTGTCCAGGACAGTGGGTTAGTTGTTAGTTTGTTAGTGGTTAGTGAGAGAGAAGAGGGTGTAGTGGCCTTACACCTACCCATTGAGCCCTTAAGAACTCGCTCTGGGTTGGAGCCGGTACCGAGCTGCGAACCCTGTACCTACCAGCCTGTAGTCCGATGGCTTAACCACTACGCCACCGAGGCCGGTTTAGGAGATCACTTTACAAACATATTTATTGTTTTTCGTTATCTTGGAATCTTTATTAAAAATTGAATGTCAGACCGACATAAATAATCATTGCACTTTTTTGTAGGCAAAATAAGGAGTACTCAAAGTCTACCAACACAAACAATATGATAACCAAACTACCCACCCCCCCCCCCCCCCCCTTTTTTTTTTCTCTACATTTATTGTTTTTTTTGAAGGGTGTGGTCGACCGCCGCCCATCCTTTAATTTTCACCCAGCGAGAACACTGAATATATAAATGAACAGTATGCAAAACATAGACGGAAACCCCAACAACAGTTGAGTTATTTCCCTTTCTCATTTATTAACTAAAAGGTAGCAGTGATATAAAGAATGAAACAATGCAATTACTTGTAGTAGAGATGCAACTGAAGTAAAAATCCTCACAACAGGACATAGGTTCTGAGTAAGATTTAAAGTAAAGTTTGTTTTGTTTATTGACACCATTAGAGCACATTGATTTATTAATCATCGGCTACTGGAGGTCAAACATTTGGTCATTTCGATATATGGTCTTAGAGAGGAAACCCGCTACATTTTTCCCATCAGTAGCAAGGGATCTTTAATATGCACCATCCCACAGACAGGATAGCACATATCACAGCCTTTGATATACTAGTAGTGGCTAGTTAAATTTACATTGGGCCTATCTACTTACTTGGATGATCGAGGAACCACCATGTCCGTCAACTTCTCGTACTTAAGCTGCCAGTCGTTGACAATTGGCCTGTGTGTTTAAATAAAACCACAATCAAATGTGTTCATGCAACATCCTACTACAACAGGTCACCCTAGCATTCTCAGAAATCATTTAATACACTGTATTACAGAACAAAACTGATCTATCTGTATACAGGGACGGATTATGGGGGCTTTCCCAGTTGTATGGAAACCCCCCCACCAGCTAAAAAAAAAAAACACCTCACCACGTAGATCAAAATTGATGTCCAAGTAAAATTTATAATTTCAAATTATAAACATTTACATATTGTTTCGGACCCCCCCCCCCCCCCCCCACCTTACCTAAAGCATAATCCGCCCCTGGAATCTATACTGACGTTCAAAAGAAACTATTACCAAGACTCTTGAGACTAAAACCAAAACATGCTGCATATTCAAAAGATATGTATTCATGAGAGTAATGTTTTTGCATATTGTGAACAAAATTGCATTCAATAAAAGCAGAAAGAATTAACCACAATTTCATATCCATTATCCAAATTATAAAGGAATTCAAACTGAAAAATGTTTGTAAAGTTTCTTTTGGACGTCATTATATTAAAATTTTTTTTTTAAATTATTAACTGCATAAATATTAGGTGGATTTTCTTATATTTGTAAGTCACACAGACTTCATTGCTGTTCATTTTCTATGAATAAACTGACAGTGAAAAAAACACAGCATCATAACATTTTTTAAATTTATTTCCTTCCTATTATTCCATCTTGTTATTGTATTGATATTATCTCCAAATTAGACTAAAATTAAGTAGATGTGACTAAAATGCATGCAAATGTCCCAAATGATTTACTTTAACAGTTTAATCTGTTACCTAAATCTTACTTTTTGCCATTATAGTGATTGCAGAATCAAAACTGAAATCGTAGTACTTACTTTGGAATGGCTATAATCAGAGTGGTAAGGTACTCCGAATCCAGGACAAAATCGTCTTTCTTCACAATGTCCCCCAGGTTCCTAGTGAGCAGGCTGCCACTAAAATAAAACAGAATGCTAAATTAACAACAGATCGGTTAACATTTATACAAGATATCACATATCATTTGACAGAACATCAATGTCTTTTAGTTACTAAGAGCTGTTCTGTTATCGACCATATAATTCCATTTTATAATTATTGTTTTGTAATAGGCGTCTGGACTGGTTAAAATGCTGGCTGGCTAATTTTAACATGCTCATATACCACGAAGGTTTCGAGCATGTCTATCTCGAGTCCTGTCTCTGGTTAAAATGCTAGCACGTGATCTAAAAAAACCAACGTTCATTCTTCCATGAACGTGAAAAATTAACTTTTTCGGTAAACAAATAAAAACAGAATGTTATTACCGAAACTACTTACATCAACAACGGAATCCCTGAGGATTCCATCATTTCTATTTTTATCCCAAGATCGTCTACACTGTGAGTGAAAGTGATAAACTGACACACGACAATCACAATGTCGGATGACAGACACAAACATTTTGGTGGAGACTTTAGAAGTTATAGCAGAGAATGCTCAACAAATCAAAAGAGAGACTTGAGCGACACCATTCATACAGTGTGTAAAACGGTTTTGGTGTTTATCATCGTATGAACATCAAAAATATAACGTCCAATTCTTAAATAGAGTGGGGTGAGGGATTTTTTCACATATAGAACAATACAGCAAACCCTCAAGGCATAAAATAATTTTGGACCATGTCACATGTTCCCCAAATGTGATTAATTTTGAAGATAAGAAATTAGCTGGCTATATTAGAAATCATTGAAAATAATCTTGCACATTTTGTTTGGCCAGACAAAACTTTAATCTGGGATAATAAGAATGAAAGACATTAGCCAAATAATACTATACAAAAGAGATACACGAAACAACATAATATCATAGAGACAAGCTAATTAATTGTCTTAAAGTATTGCTCCTGTTCTGCAACAAACTCCCCAAAATGCATATATTAAGACCATTTTTCCATTAGGGACATCCATTAATGCATAACTTTAGCAGAGTAACTCATTACGTAACTTATAAACTTCACTGTATGCATGAACAGCCATTATCAGGGCTAGCTCTGCCCACTCGCCAAATTCGCCACTTGTCAATTTTAAAAACTGTTGGCGAATTTTATTTTATTTTAGAGAAAATAAATGTGTGTAATAATTAATATTCTGTTGGTAAATAGCTATGTTTTGCATTTTGGAGATAATTTGGTGAATTTTTATGATCTTCCAGAGATAAAATGTAAAAGAAGCTAAATCATTTAAATACATACGTGGCTTTTCTTTCTAAACTTTGCAAATTTCCTTTTAAACTGTTGAATGCATTAGACTTAGTTTTCAGGTCTGATTCAATCTGGTTGACTTGCTGAAAGAGAACAATACAGATATGTGGGCATATTGAGTTTGTTTGCAAAACAAGCATATTTCAAAATACAGCTATCCAGATCTGATTCAATATTGTTTACTTGAATAAACACAATACAGATGTATTATGTTATGGTCTATTGGAAAACCAGGCCAAAGTCGACAAAAGGAATTCACACATAATGTCATTTTAAGTCCATTATTGAAAATTATGTAAATCATACTAAACAATATCTTGACTTTCTACTTGTGAAAGATGTGTTATGGATGTTCTGAAAGACATACCACAAGTTTGTTTGTGCCGGTAGTCTTAACACAAATTAGTATTCCCAATACTGCCAAGACAAGGAAGGAAATGTTTTATTTAACGACGCACTCAACACATTTTATTTACGGTTATCTTGCATCAGACATATGGTTAACAACCACAGAAACTGAAAGAGGAAACCCGCTGTGGCCACTTCATGGGCTACTCTTTTCAATTAGCAGCAAGGGATCTTTTATATGCACCATCCCACAGACAGGATAGTACATACCATGGCCTTTGTTACACTAGTTGTGGAGCACTGGGTGGAACGAGAACGGGGATCGATGTTAGACCGACCGCATCCCGCCCACTACTAAGACAAAGGCAGAAACACTATTATTTCTTTTATTATTAAACTTTAAAGACACCAAAATCCTTTAGTCTGAACAGTTACATGATATATGTGTAAAATATTTTATTTTAATTTGAATATTTTTTTTAGTTTGTACTTAACCTAATGACTACTGCAGGCGAGATATCTCGCCCGACGTCACGTCAGTCGATATACTGTGCACTGTATACAGTGCATTCCCCAATTCATATTTCCCGCCGTTTTGCACACGACACTCACCGGAAACGGAAATATAATTAAAGAAAAAAGATTTTTTTTCAAAATGGTGATTTTTGTTTTGATTTTTTCAATTGAAAATACCTTGAAATTTTGAGTTCAAAAAGTGGTTTTCGGCAAGTATTTTCGCTTGACAACAATGGCGGCACGTCGCGGTAATTTTCAGGGATCGATAGCTGATTGTAACAGCTAATTTGATAATAAATTTGATCGTTTTACCAACAACGAAAATTACCAAATATTGCAATATGAATCGTAGTTCGGGTTTAAAAAAAATTCTGATCAGAAAACCACTGTTATCGGGAATAATGGACATAAATACTGGACAGCTGGCCACAAATGCCCCTAAGTAAACACAACTTTTTAGATTTTTTGCCTAATTTTAATCACCATTAGCTGATCTAAAATAATAAAAATTACGAAAAAAGACACGAAAATAATACTTACTGATTCATATATGAACTTTATTTCATGTATTTATGAAACATTTAAGTGAATATATGTGAGTAAAAATTATAAACTTGTACCCACTCAACGTGGTTTTTGTTAAAAAATTAATCCAGTAGTCTAAAGGTTAAAGTCAATTTAGAATGAATGTTGACCGACTACACTGAATGTAAATGAGTAAAACAAACAACAAGTTATGTATGATACGCATGCTAACATTGTTTGGAAATGCATACACGGCAATGGATATTGAATAACGACTGCTAATAACGGCTGCTTACCTTATGAATGATGTCGGCAATAATTGTCAGTGACTGCTTGATTGGGTATTTGGCAAGATCCCACTGAAATCTCTGAACATAATTGATGGGTGGTGCTAAAATAAAATAATAAAGCCTTCCACACATCAGTCTAAGAAAATGCAGTCTAGATAATGTTTATTATTGAACAGATATAAAAACAACACCCCAAAACACTATGGGCCAATTTCATGTCTGGGTCTCGTAACACTGGGTTATATCAAAACCTAGGTTTAACACTGGTTTACGTAACTCTGAAAAACTTGACCAAGACCTACACCTGTGGTGCATTTTGCATGTGTGTGTTTTACCCGTGTTTGCAAAACCATGCTTTTTGCATGGGTTATCCGCAGATCTGGAAAGGGACGTAAGCGAGGGATAGCTTATACTTTCTCAGTGAGAAATATTCTGCAGTGGTGTAACATACAATATTATTGGACGATTTGACACTTACAAACCAATGACTTTGTCGGTACTAAATGTAATATCATCACGACTTGGCAAATACACATAATGACGTCATGTAGTTTAAAGAGTTGGCACTCACAAATTTATAACAAAATGTAATTTTAATGCAATTCATTATATATATTTTTTAGCAGAATTAAGAGAACTTTTGTTTTTGAAAATTATCTGTGAATGTCAGGTCAGGTCAGGTCAGGTCAGGTCAGGTCAGGTCAGGTCAGAGAGTTTAACGTGCACATTCAGAGCAAGCTGATGTAGCACATGCAGATGCATATGCTTCTAAAATAAAAGGCGTTTCGTAATAAATAGAATAACAAACTCGGTAGCAGTTATTATAAAATTATCAAACCCTGTCTCGCCACCCTTTATTCGCTACTGTAGTGGGTTCAAAATTGTCTCTAAAAATACATTCACATTTCATGGCTCTGCGATACTGACGTAAAACATGATTTTGTTGCCAAAATTATCCATTAAGAAAAGTTAATTTGAGCAAACCCAGCGAAAAACCACCTCCATGGCAGGTTTAAACAAGCAATACAATTGTAACCCAGTGTTAAACTAGGGTTATTGAAAAACAGAGATGTGAAATGCACAGTAAACAAGACCCAGGGTTTATTTAACCTAGGGTTAACCCATATGTTTCCAAAACCCACCGATAACCCAGACATATGAAATCGGCCCTATGTAGCTATATCTCTGACATGGCTTTATTACTATAGCACTGTATACAGTAAAAGTAATGTATTTTCACTTGTTCAAAGGTTAACACAACCAACTGTTAAAAGAATATTTCAAAAACAAAATTTAAATACAGAGTAGTAATGAACAAATACATAAAAAATGAACTTGGATCTAAGGGATCAAAAAGATGTACTCAAAAACCAATACAACATTTTTATGTCTACAGTTATCCAAAATGTAATATTTATTGTATGCTATGAATTAATTTGTAATGAATTAAATGTTTGGGGGATCTGCTATATCATAGGCATAAATTATCAATGTGATTAGTTCACTGCTGTCTAAGCAGCAAAATGAAAGCAGATATTGGGTTCAATCTGTGTAACAGTTCCATTCCATACTGTAAACAAAACGAAGGAGTAGAATACCCGGTTTATTTACCATCATTTACTTTGAGGTTTTCCCGCAGCTTGTCTCGGACATCTTCCAGCACTTCTCCCAGGTACTGAGCTATCTTTCTGGTGACACTGAAAAATACACACAGTGCAACAATTAGAGAATACTCAACTATATATGAGGTAATAATGTTTATCTGGCACAAGTGAACGTTACAAGCTTTGACAACATCAATTCGCAATTGCAAAATAAATAGTATTACTGAGTAGCAAGTTCTATTTATTTAGTACTTATTCTCATTCTAATATCACTTCATAGAACATTTTCAAACAGTATTGTAAGTGTGTCAAGCTGAGAACATGAGAGGTTGAAACGGTATCGCTCATGACTACAATACATGACACACAAACCTCCGGAATTGATTTATATGGGTCAAAAACACAAGATCAGTACTGCCACACCAATAAATATGGTGGTGTTATGTCAAATGCTGGATTTGACAGGCCATGAATATAACGACACCAGCATCACAATAACATATGAAAATTAGTTTCTGGCTTTCTTCAATATTGTGACAATGACATCATAAAATTAGGTTATTAAAAAAAGTGATTTTTCTGTAATGAAATATTTCCGCACATCTCTTTTCCCATACGGGTAATACTTAAATTTTGCACAATATACAATTAGATGTTTACTGGCTACCAAAAAGCATGCCATAGTTTACTGCTCTAAGAAAGTAAATGTCCGATATCTCATACAATTCAATACAACAGAAATCACAAATAGAGCATAAGATTTCCCCACCTTTATTGTATAGAAATGTTTGTATATCAGCTACTAGCAACACTGATTAAGAAAGATATTCAACTGAACATTATCTGCTTTGTTGATTCAGAATGACACAAAAAGATGTAATATAACAAGGTGGCGAAAAAGGACTGCTGCTTATCAAAATTCAAGATCATGAGATAGACTAGCCCAACATCAAATCTAGATAAACACATGTAAAACTAATATATGTATGTCAGATAATAAAAGTATATTGTATTTCCAAAGAAAACCAACCTTTCACAATAAATATCAAGTTTTCCAAGTTCATCTGAAAGTCCAACCAAAATATCAAGGGTTCCAACCTATAAAGAATGAAAGCTAATAGCCATAATTGTTGTATTACTATTCGTAAAAAAAAAATTAATATTACTATAATGCCAATGAAATGAAATGATAAAATTACAAAATGTCATATTTCAATTGGTCTATATTTAACACACTTATCTCCCTTTATATACAGTAATGATATGGAACATAGTTTACATGACACTGGTACTTTTCATACCTGAACTAAAGTTTTAAAAAAACTAACATTTTTGATAACAACATAATTTTTCTATACTTATATCCTATATAATAAATAGTCCAAGCCCATTATCCTGGGCATGTAACTCAGCAGTTTTTGCCTGTTGTAGTATCCTCGCTCTCACTATACAAGAATTAATACGGACACTTGTTTCGTAAAATTAGTATTTATAATATATTGCCGGATAGACATAGCTTGGTCAATGATTTGAGTACTAGTTAATGTTACTTCCTTGGAAATATGGAAGGAAGGAAGGAAATGTTTTAGTTAACGACACACTCAACACATTTTATTTACGGTTATATGGCGTCGGACATTTGGTTAAGGACCACACAGGTATTGAGAGAGGAAACCCGCTGTCGCCACTTCATGGGCTACTCTTTTGATTAGCAGCAAGGGATCTTTCATATGCACCATCCCACAGACAGGATAATACATACCACGGCCTTTGTTACACCAGTTGTGAAGCACTGGCTGGAACGAGAAATAGCCCAATGGGTCCACTGACGGGGATTCATCCTAGACCGACCGCACATCAAGCAAACGCTTTACCACTGGACTATGTCCCGCCCTTGGAAATATGGAAGATACAAAAAAACTGTAGTCAAGCTAAGAAACCTTGAGGTCGGGTATGGGGAACTTGTAGGCGTTGCAGAGCCTCTCGGGCGTCGATGTGGCAATGTTTAGGCGATCCCAGGTCTGCTGAACAGTCTTGTCACCTGGGGCAGAGATCAGCCAAAATTCACTTGACATCTCGGAAAGCACAGATCTGAAAATAAAAACACTTTGCGGTAATATAATATATGAACATATACGTGCATTTACATTTTACAAACATGAAATGGCATGTGTGATACGTGTAACATAATATATCTCTCTCTCTTTCTTTCTTTCTCTCTCTCGTTGGGAATTGTTGGACATATAATTTCCGTGGAAAGACCGACACATTTTCCAGGGCTCACACTGGAACGAATTTTGTTTTAACCCATTTTATTAGCCAAACACTAAATGTTGTAGCCACTTTGCATACAAATTAGCATTTGGCTTATTTAGCAATGGACAGAGTGAACCCTGGTTTTTATTACTTCAAAGACTTTACAAAGTTAGAATAATAAGCTACAGGTCTTTGCTTTCATACAAGTTGAACACATGCTGTTAAAATTGATAACTGTGATCATTAAAATAAGCAAACCTCGTTACGTTGTATTCAGAATAATACTGTTTCTTGTTACCAGTCACAAGATCGCTAATTTAGCGAGCCCTGCTATACCAAATTATTCTGCCATTCTAGATCACGTAACAAAAACATGTGACAGGACATTGAGCTGAATATATTTAGTCTACTGTCCATGTAAATATATATATCCTCGAGTAACCACAAACTGACCTATTAACAGAAAATGGTTTCTGTACATGCGCACTGTAATGTACGATCGATTTCATGAAATAATGTTTAACCTTGTTCACTTTATTGTCAAAATCAACCAACAAATGTTAATGTCCATGCCACATTCTTCAGCTACTCCCGTAAAACAGGATATTGTTTTTCAAGAGTGACGCGTGTCACGTGTTGTCACCAAAACTCTTATGCATGTAATGAATCTGTGAAGCAGACAAGATTTTGACAATGACAGCGGTGTGAAACTTGTTTATTTAATATTACACACAATTTAATATAGTGCGCACAGTGCAAAATAGCGGTCATGTATACATTTCCCTATGTATAAAAATATTTTGAATATCTACTTGTCTTTTCTTCATTTGTGCACTTTGTTTTGGGGAATATATATATATTACATATATTCATAATATTGTAAAAAATAACCAATTATCTGTTGATAGCTAATGTTTATAAACTTCCTTTTTATACTGATAATGCGCAAAACATTGAATTTTACATTAAGGTGCTGGAAAATGGTTACATGTGGATAAATTAATTTTTGTCATAAACATGATTAATCTTAATATTGCAAAATGATAAATTTGGCATTGATAGCATTTAAATATTAACTTCTCTCAACAAATTGCTGGATTAAAAAGTTGTTTCGGGGTGAGGGATGGACAGTTCAAACTTACGTCCTTTAGGCTTTTACTGTTTTGGAGCCACCTCAGACCATTTGTTTTAAGGGGGTGGGGTGTCTTTAATTTATAATTTACTTTTTAGTCTGCCACATATTCATCAATCTAATTAAAATTAGCTCCACTATTACATCTAACACCAGCCAGTTAGAGCTCATGTCCACCAATCAAAACCTTACTTGCAGAATCCTGCCAGTGATTTAAAAATAATTTGAAAACATTCCGAATTATCCTGAGGGTATACGACATGTTTCGTGTGAATTACGAATGCCTTAAAATATGTTTTATTTTATAAAATAAATAATTTGTAATGTAAAACTGAAGACTGATTTAGTTGGGGGTTGTTTATAAATAAATAAATAATTTTTAATGTAAAATTGAAAAATGATAACCCATCCCGTACGCATTGGTATGGTTCGCTGTACTGCGGCCACTAAAATAGACTCAACCGATATTTTTAGAATTTGTATGCTCCCAAATAACGTTATAAAAGGCGAAGTGTGATTGGTCAATATTTAAATTATTATTTACAGATGAACTGTTACCTGGACATTGGGGACTACGCAGTGTTGTTAGTTTTAAATCACTGGCAGGATTCTGCAAGTAAGGTTTTGATTGATGGACATGAGCTCCAACTGGCTGGTGTTAGATCCACATGTAATAGTGGAGCTAATTTTAATTAGATTGCATATTCATATTATTTAGATTAATATGATTATGTAGTAACTTTTTTTTTAATTGGATTGTACTCGTCACAGTAGTTTAACCATTTACACAACAAAATCTGAATAAACTTCAAAAACATATTTTAATATTTCTACACTCGTGTTAAATACGTCAGACACCAAAAACCGTTGCGAATATACGGCGAGTTTGAGACCAACTAGTACGAGTAAGTAGCAGCATATCAAACGCAAATGTTAGATCTATCGTTAGACAGTTCCTTGTGCCTTATTCCCTACCTTTCTTTCAGGTGTTAACAAACATATATTCACACTAGCAGATGATGTCTTAGATGTCTATTCTCGCTTCATACGGAAGCTAAGATCGCCATATTTTGTTCACGTGATACATCTACATATATACATTCGGGATCTTTCGCCGAACTTCGGAATACTTCGCTACACATGTCTTCCGAATATGTCCGAAAGCTAGCGGGATCTACCGAAACATGCGATTTCATCTTCCGATGATGATGATGATAACTAATAAAAAGAATTGACTGCTCGGCCGAATATTTATATAATTCTTTCTCTTATTTATTTTTGGACGTCCTTCTAAAATGCTCCAAATTATATAAATATTCGGCCGAGCAGTCAATTCTTTTTATTTTTGGCTTTTAACTTTTTATATAATTTTTTTTTAAATTCTATTAACATTTTTTTTAATAATTGCTATTTTCAAAATTCTGCCCATTTTCAACTCTCTCCCCCCCCCCCCCCACACACACACCACACCCCACAGATCAGAGTGCACTCCATAAACATTCAACATCAACCAAAAGACTGGTGCGTACCCCAAAAAATATTCAACATCTACAATGAAATGATGGGCGCGTACGTCAAAAACATTCAACATCAACAATCAAAGGAAAGGTGTGCACCCCAAAAACATTCACAATCAAAATCAAAGCATGGGTTCGCAATCACACAAAAATATTCAATATCAATAAGCAAAAGATGGGGGTGCACCCTAAACACATTCAACATCAACAATCAAAAGATGGGTGCGCATCCCAAACAAATTCAACATTAACAATCAAAGGATGGTATGCACCTAATAAAACATCAAATATCGATAACCAAACGATGGGATGCACTCCAAAAACATAGAACATCATGGTACGCACCCATACAAAATAGTCAATATTAATAAGCAAACGATGAGGTGCACTCCATATACAGTCAACATCAACCAAAGGACGGTGCGCATGGGCGGATCCAGGAAATATTTTTAGGGGGGGGGGGGGACCAAAAAAGAAGGGCACATTGACTCGTCAAAAGGGCACCTTACTACAAGTTTTGATATTTACAATGAATATGAATTCCTACAGTTCTACGTCATAATATACTAGCAATAATGAAGTAAATTGGCGTCACTCGCGTTAGAACCTCAATGGGGCCCCATTGAGACTCAATAACACAGACACATATCTGCAAGCTTGCGCATGTACACGAAAATCTTGATTTCATTTATCTACAATATAATTATTGTTTACTTAAAAAAAAAAAAAAAATTCTACAAACAAAAAGGGCACTTGGACATTTTGAGGGCACTTGAACAATTTTTTGGAGGGACGCGTCCCCCTGGTCCCCCCCCCCTTGGATCCGCCCATGGTGCGGACACCAAAATCATCTATTATTAACAATCAAAGGATGATGCGAATCCCAAAAAACATTCAACATCAATAATCCAAGGATGGTGTGCATCCCAGAAACATTCAATATAAGCAGTCAAAGGATGGTGCGCACCCCAATATTGCCAGGACTTTTAAAAAATAAGTAAATGCACATTTGTTAGAGAAATAAATGTGTGCGTCTACACCATACCCCCCCCCCCCCCCCCACTTGTTTTATAGCGATTTCTATTGAACAATAATATTGTTGTTGTATTAAAAACGTTTTAAAACTCAACATTTGCTTTTAGTGTTGGGGGTTGTTTGTTCACATTGTAATTTATAAGGGCCTTTTTTCTTCTGTTTAATCTTCAGATTAGTAGTAGTAGTAGTCGTCGTGGGCGTGGTTGTTGTTTCTTTTATGTCATGAAAACTTGCTCTACAAATCACTAACATAAAGGAATAAAACCTTGGAA
This sequence comes from Gigantopelta aegis, assembly GCF_016097555.1. Classification (NCBI taxonomy): domain Eukaryota; kingdom Metazoa; phylum Mollusca; class Gastropoda; order Neomphalida; family Peltospiridae; genus Gigantopelta; species Gigantopelta aegis. Next base: position 24,315,419 of record NC_054707.1, read on the forward strand.
GAATGGAAATTTATACAATGCTACTTTATTTAATTTCGTCTTTATTATATTTTCACCGGCCTCGGTGGCGTCGTGGTTAGGCCATCGGTCTAAAGGATGGTAGGTACTGGGTTCGGATCCCAGTCGAGGCATGGGATTTTTAATCCAGATACCGACTCCAAACCCTGAGTGAGTGCTCCGCAAGGCTCAATGGGTAGGTGTAAACCACTTGCACCGACCAGTGATCCATAACTAGTTCAACAAAGGCCATGGTTTATGCTATCCTGCCTGTGGGAAGCGCAAATAAAAGATCCCTTGCTGCTAATCGGAAAGAGTAGCCCATATAGTGGCGGCAGCGGGTTTCCTCTCAAAATGTGTGTGGTCCTTAACCATATGTCTGACACCATATAACCGTAAATAAAATGTGTTGAGTGTGTCGTTAAATAAAACATTTCTTTCTTGATCACTGCTAGCTCCGTCCGAGACAGGAAAGGATCTTGGGGGGGGGGGGGAGGGAGTCGTACACACTAGCGAGTGCAAAGAGAGCACAGGCCGTTCGAACGAGGGTCTGGACTGTGCGTGAAGGTAATTAGTGGTGCAGAATTTGCAATATTCCCTGAGAGATTAAACCAAAGGTAAAATGCGCATTTTAATTTATTCTGCTGATTGTGCGCTCAATTTGAACTGTTCGGTTGAAAGGAATGTATCGGGCATAGTGGCGTAGGGAGGGAGGGGGAGCCCCAACAACCTTTTTTTATTTTTTTACTCTGTATCAAAGTTTATAAAATCACACATAGTGTTAGTTGACCGACCCACCTACGCCAGTGATTTCACATCAAAACAATGTCAGGGCTCACCTTGTCCATTGCCAAATTAGCCAATTTTCATACAAAGTGGCTACTTTGGCTAATAAAACTTTCTTTAAATTAGCCACTTTTGAATATTTTTAAATGATATACTCTACATGTAGGCCTACATATCTGAACATTGGCTAAAACTAGATTGATTCCAGTGTGAGCCCACGGTGTAAACAATTCCGCTGTGATTGTGTAGGTTCAGTTTTCGCTGTGCCCATAGTAAGTGTAATATGTAATTAACACGCACAGGTACATACACAGTGTCGAGCCTTCTTTAAACGTGGCAGAAAATTCACTAAGTGTTTAGTTACTTACATATACTAAATTGTATCAGTTGCCAGTTTGGATACATGCAATGAACACACTCACACCAAGTGCGGACCCAGAAAACATTTTAGAGAGGGGACCAATGGCAAAAGGGCCCATGGAGCAACTCAAAGAAAAAGGGCATTTCAGTGAAAATTGTAAATAAATTGTTCAAAAAGTGGCATTTTAATTTTTTAAGGGGAGATTTCCTCCAAAGCTTTGACTAAATTTGTAATTTACACCTCTATCATTAGTTGGATTATAGACTGACAAATTAGATATTAGTTAAGATTTGTATGGTCACTCTTACGTCAGTATAACAATTTTGCAATACATCGACAGTGGGTTAAACTGTAGAGAAGGGGCTTCAGATATTCCATGGTTTTTTTATGGTTTTTTTTTTGTAGTTTTAATTTTTTTTTATAAAATTAAAAATGCTCAATTTTTTTAAATTTTGGCACACATATTACGTTATTTTAAGATAGGCGATAATAATAATTCAGTTTTAAAAAACTCCACCCTTGTTTTCTTTAGTTATCATCAGTCAGATAACGTTGAAAGTCATCTAGTGTTAAAAACGAGTATAGTATTTTCTTTGTATGTAGCATTTGAAAAATATCACAAAAGTTAATGCAGACAATCATTACCTGTGTACATGTAGTATTTTCTGTTTGTTTTCTTTAACAACACCACTAGAGGACACCGATTTATTAATGATTGGCTATTGGATATCTAACATTTGGTAATTCTGACATACACTTAAGAGGAAACCTGCTACATTTTGCCGTTAGTAGCAAGGGATCTTTTATATGCATCATCCTAGACAGGATAGCATGTACCACAGCCTTTGGTATACCAGTAGTGGTGCACTGGCTGGAACAAGAAATAGCCCAATGGTATTTTCTATGAATGCAGCAACCTTTGGGCCAATAGTGGCTACATTTGTTTTCATTAGTAGCAAGGGATATTTTCTATGCATCATCCTAGACAGGAAAGCATGTACCACAGCCTTTGGTATACCAGTAGTGATGTACTGGTTGGAACAAGAAATAGCCCAATGGTATTTTCTATCTATGCAGCAACCTTTGGGCCAATAGTGGCTACATTTGTTTTCATTAGTAGCAAGGGATATTTTCTATGCATCATCCTAGACAGGATAGCATGTACCACAGCCTTTGGTATACCAGTAGTGATGTACTGGTTGGAACAAGAAATAGCCCAATGGTATTTTCTATCTATGCAGCAACCTTTGGGCCAATAGTGGCTACATTTTGCTGTTAGTAGCTAGGGATATTTTATATGCATCATTCCAGACAGGATAGCATGTACCACGGCCTTTGATATGCCAGTATGGATGCACTGGCTGGCCCAGTGGTATTTTTTATGTATGCAGCAACCTTTTGGGCCAATGGTGGGATATCAGTGATAGAAATAAGCAGAATTTTTAACTAGTCCAACAGAGAAATACATCTAGAAATATACTTATCTGCCACTATTTTCACTTGTCCAAATAAATGGTTTGTTACATTCAAGTACAAGGACAATATGTTTGATTGCTTAAAATGAAACAGCATTGCATGAACATCTTCACTTGTCCACAGGACAACCACCAAGGTACATTTCGCTTGTCCGAATAATTTTCACTTGTCAGGACAAACGGATAAGTGCTTATTTCGAACGTTGGATATTTTATATGCAACATCCCCCAGACAGGATAGCACATACCATGACCTTTGATATACCAGTTGTGGGGCATTGGCTGGAACAAGAAATAACCCAGGGGTATTTTCTATGTATAACGCAACCTTTGGGCCAATAGTGGTTACATATTTTTCCATTAGTAGCAAGGGATATTTTATATGCATCATCCTACAGACAGGATAGCACATACCACAACCTTTGAGCAAGCTTCTGTTTATAAACCAGCTGCCATGACATTTATGTTTCTTAACACCAGCAAATTATCTTTGACAGAAACACAACAACAAGACACGTTATTCTATTTTACAAATTTTATTAATAATTTTAAGAAGCAAACATATTGTCTCGTCATGCAAATTGTAACAATAGGATTATCCACAATATCTGACAATCTCTAACAGTAAAATAACAAAATAACAGTTTGTGAATTGTTGATGAATATCAGTGTGATCTCATTAATATACACACTGAACTTTTAATTTAAAAAATGCATGGTTTAAGAGAAATCAAATTAGACAGAAAATGTTGAACCTCTAAAACTAATGTATTAATAACTACAAACTTCAACATCGTAACCAATTTATCAAAACCCCAAAACAAAAGGCAAAAAATTGAACTCCAGTATTCAAATTTTTCAGAAGTTTAAAAAACCCTGGCGCCATCAGTAAAACATTTCCTCAATTAATATCAACATTATTATAAACATGTACATGCATATTGCTTATTTTAGAAAACATTTCAGTCCTCTTAAAAGAAGCCATCAGCTGCCAAATTTAATCAATGATTGTAACTTCTATGCTTCGCACACACCTGACGATTAAAGCCGACTCAACATTTTCAGTCAGCACTAGTTTGAAAATGTGTGTGATCAGCAGGTGTGTGCCAAGCATTAGACTACATAACAGATTAATTAAATTGTTTATGAAGGTGCTCAATACAGACGTTTACTTGAGTAAGCAGCATCCTACAGGGAATTCTCAGGTTTAAGCCCATATAATTTTTCATATTAGTTTAATTTTATTCCCTTTGACTTACCGGTAATTAAAATAAAATAGATGTGGTCTCCTGATGTAACACATGGAACACTGCACATGTTCAGATGAATTAGTCAATCCAGACACAGATTTAATTGGAGACCTAAGGGCTGTCCACCCAGATTTTGGCAAAGAAATTGTTACATGTGTTATTAATGTCAACAAACTACATTAAATAAAAAATGTTTTTTTTTACAAATGTGCATAAAAAGTATATATAATTAGCATTAATTTAAGGGTGGAAAAACTAATTATAATTGCATTAATTTAAGGGGTGGAAAAACTAATTATAATTGTATGTTCACAAAGGTGTCATTATGTGTAATGAACAGTAATTACATGCACTTTTCATTTTTAAACCAAAGGTTTAAATTCATATAAACTCTTTGTTATTCAAAAAGGCACAGAACTTGTATTTAGGCCTAGGGCTTAAATATGAGAATTCTTGTTAATTTAAATCATAATGAATGTCCTGTTTCCTTTTCATTTTATTTCTTAAATGCCATATTCCAGAAATCCAAACTATGACCATGTAAGTCACTTTTAATTGGATCACAACCTGACTTGCAAAAACAACCACAAAATAACATTGTAATACTTTAGCACTTTTGAAGAAAAATGCTGTGTTCCCTTCTAAGAGCTGGGATCTTTGTAGAAATATGACTATTGCTGTACAAACCGACTACACCAGAACAATTAGAAAATGAAGTTCCTCAAGATGATATAGCACATGTACACTAATTGATCTTTTCTTCTTCTTTTTGCTTAAAGTTATTTACAAGTAAATATTTTAATCCACATCTTTATTGTTCTCCCCAAAAAGGAAGAATTATTTTCTTAATGAGAACATATTAAAATAACATTTAAATAGAAAACTGTACAAATAATGCAAAATATTCACAACACAGAGCACAAAAAGAACACGAAAAAATAAAAAGAAGGAAAAAAATGAAAGATTGTTTTAGGCATCTACATGTAAATTGTCTTTACAATACTCATATACATGTAAAATAAAAACATAATGGACAAAACTATTTTTTAAATTCATAAAAAAAAAAAAATACAGTGTATCTACCTATGGAATTATCTTACAAGTCAACCTGAAAGTAATAACAACCTTATGTGCAACATCCTTATTGCTAAAACAGTGAACATTAATTGTCCTGTACATCAAAAACAAGACACAAAGGAAATGAAAGGAAACTTTTAAATTACTAAAGAATGGATGAGTGGGTATAAAAATTCAAGTGGCATACTCCGACGAGAGGTAAGGTAGATAATAAATAGGTGTACACTTTAAACTTGGAATGGCTTTGTAATTGGGTAGTTTCACAACTGTAGACATCAGGCCGTGAAGTAAACATTCTGAAATGTGTACACTTGTTATATGTATATGCAAAATGTATTTTGTGACAGACACAATCATATTACACATGTATGTATAAGATATGAGATCGAACAATGATTAACATAAACATTTATTTTTTAAGACGTTAATATATAACATGCCATTAAAAAAACAATTAATTTGTAATGGAAAAAATTAACAGACTGAGGTCATTATAAGTTATGAAAAAAACTTAAGTTTTGAAATATTCAAATTTTTGTTGTTCAAACTCCACTAATTGCAAGAATATCAAGACATTACAAATGTCATGATTGGTCAAGGCAGCTTACTTTAAGTAAAAAAGAAATAAAGTAATATTTACAAAAATAATAGACCAATAAAAATATTTCGTTTGTTATAATTAGTATGCCACCTTATGATGAAAATAAAATAAATATTATACATCCGAAAGTATAAAGTCTCCACTAGGTCTTAAATGGAAGTAGTCTACAGTTTATGGCCAATCACAGAGTGGCAAGACTATTTGGTAAACCATAAATATTATTCTAACTTACAGGCCTTAAAAATTCTTAAATCCTTTTTTTTCAGATGATATTTTTATCACTTTTTAACTTTAGATTTAAAATTTTGAGTCAAAATCCAGAATAACATTTTGAATGCACATGGCCAGAATGTATTATTAACAAACATGAAATGGCACAAAGTATCAAAATCTAAAAACAGATTTCACTCTAATGAAACATTATTTTCCACAGTATACGATTATCACAGAGAACATTGAATCATGAACACACACAAAATTAACTAGGTCACTGGAGTCTCATAACATTCTCACACAAAAATAAATAAAACTTGGTCCATTTTTCAATCATCAATGGGCCATTTTTATCAGCAAGTAAAACAAAACAAGTGAGTAAACCTTGGCTCATGCTTATAAAACATTTTGTCTGACCTAGCTGTGGTTCAAACATGCATGGTGTTTTCAAGATTTTCGAAATTATGAACGTATGGACAAATCTACTCACACTGTGACAAAATGACAAAAAAATTCAAAAGTATAAACATCAATAACTTCAGACATGTTGACATTATTAACCCTTAGATGCTCCTGTTCATAACATCTACATTAATTAATCGCATACCAATAGTAATGATGAAAAATTAGGATATACAAATTAAAAACCTTAAAAATGGTAATGATTGCCAAATAAGAATGACTAAAAAGGCGAAACCACAAAGAAGAGATGTTCCTATACATTTAACTGGGTGTATTACTTTCAACCAAGTTAGAAATTGTGTATTTGTTTGTCTAAGTAATATACAATGTAAGTATCAAATTACTTCTGTTTACATGAGTGCACACCACTTCTACTAGAACAATGTACCTCTACTAGAACAATGTACCTCTAAACTATTCATATTTTGATGACATGTAAGCCAATCAAATAGCATAATTAAAGTGTATATTTAGGTAAAAATGTCCTTTCACAAAGCACTTATTTAAATACGTTTTGAAAATGAATCAAACATAAGGTCCTAATGTTTCTTCTTTTTTTCTTCTCTTTTATTTCATGGAGACCACTAAGTCAATATCATGAGCAAAAAATACATATTGAGAGTTCAGATGAGGTATGATCTATTTGATCAATGTACATGTATACTACCAAATTCAATATACAATGTATTTTACAGTTTTAAGAACTAACTGATAACATTAAAATTAGCCTAAAACAAACTTGCAATCAAGCTAAAAAAGTAAAATTTATGTCTTAAAGATACAGACCCTAGTTTCAGTCTGTAAAAATGGACACCAAGTTTAGTTAATCTACAAACCTGCAACACACATTTGGATATGGTTATAACAGAGAGAAGCTAAAGTCTGTGATGTTTAAACGCGGAAATACCGTCAAAAATAACTTGAGCTTGTCTCATTAACCATTACTTCTTAGACAAACATGCGTTTTTAAAAACTAGGGTATGTCGCTTTAACAATGCTGAACCTTTACGAATTGAAAAACAAACAGAACTCTAGTTACATTAACAAATCACAGTCAAACCTGTACGATCTACTCCACAAATATCTAACCCAGTTCTTATAAAACTGTCTAACTAACTTCAAGGCATTGATAAAGTCTCATCCATTCAAATATATATAGCATGCATTTACTGAGCTAATGTCTTCAGTGGACATTAAAGGCATAGAAAGCGATCTTAAAGCTAAGATCACCTTAAGTCCATAAGGTAGTTATGCGCTTTAAGGAATACTGTCACAGATTTTAGGACCTTATTTCTCTAAAAATGGATAATAAATAAAAATTATATTAATATTTGGAAACCATATCTAGCTATCGCATCACCGTAACTGAACCACGATGGAGTGAAATCCATGTTAACCCTGTTGACAATATTAGTTTGGCTGAATTATGGTCCTTGAACTTAGAAGATACACATATTTGTTGGTCCCGGGAGGGGACCTGTATGTATTCTCAAAATGCTTGTTAATAATATTGTTAATATAAATACAGAACCGTATAGGGAAACAAAGCTTGTATTGGTGTGGCTAAAAGAAAACACATTATTGTGTATTTATAAATTATGAGTTAAAAACTAGTTTTGTTGTGCGAGAAATTTAACATCTTATAAGAAATGATGAAATGAGTCCTATTTGCCATCATAATGCAAAAGAGTTGCTCGCGTAGACTGGTTGTACATTTGTGTATGAAAAACTAGGAATAAATATGTTATCTTCATAACTCATGATGGCTTGGAAAACTAATAACAGGTTTATGACATAGTTTATCAGCTTTTTTCCGTTGAGGACAAATGAAGAATTCCACTGTTGTCACCTTCACAGGATAGAAGAAGTTTGTTTGTTTTGTTTAATGACATCATTAGCGCACATTGATTTATTAATCATCAGCTATTGGATATCAAACATATGGTAATTTTGACAGTCGTAGAGGAAACCTGCTACATTTTTCCATTAGTAGCATGGGATCTTTTATACACACCTCCCACAGACAGGATAGCACATACCACAGCCTTTGATATACCAGTCGTAGTGCATAAGGACAGAAAATAACCTAATGGGCCCACCGACGGGGATCGATCCTAGACCGACCACACATCAGGCAAGCTTTTTACCACTTGGCTACATCCCGCACGCACAGGATAGAGCTGATAACCTACGTCATTAGCCTGTTAATCTAAGTAATCTGTATTAAGTACATGGTGTAAAATTTGTATATTCCCCATGTTGTCTGTTTGACACAGGTTGGACAGTACCTAGTAATATTTACATAAACAGCATCCATTTCAGATTTAGGTCATTAGTCATCTTGAGTTTCATTTTATTATAAGAAACAACAAATGTTGGCAATGCTGGAATCATACATGAATTTATAACTACATACATGTACAAAGGTAAGTATTTTGGTTAACTACATTGTAAAACAATTCAAAACTATGTTTTTGCTTACATTTGTCAGCAAGATTAACACTGAACAAATAAACTGTGTTATGAAAAACAATAAAACATTTACACTATGTATGGTAATAATAAGTATCTTGGTTTTATCACAAATGTCATTTACAAGAATGGAATTTGTATCATTATTTGACAGTCTAAATATCAACTAAACTGCTCTGGTTTTCTGAAGAAGCCATTATGAAACACTGCACCAAACTGTCCCAGATCAATAGCAAGACTATTTAAAAATGTGAAAATTGTCGACACTTCAATTCAATCAATCTACTCATGATGGCATGGTATGAATATTTTATGGTTTATTGTCTAAAAATCAGCACCATTCTAAAACATACCACAATGGATTAGATCACCTGGCATACACGTGTACCTGCATGCATAGTGGTGTTGCTACACTTTTATATCTTTTCTTCATCCTATGGTTATTTAGGTTAGAAAATCGTCATTTACTACTAAAATACACAGAGAGGTTGTAACACAGGTGTCACATACTGGTTAATCTCAACCACTGAATTGATGGAAACAAATATTGTTAAAATGTTTTTTTTTTTTTTAAAAGTCAACTGTTCAAAAGAAAAAGGAAAGGAAAAATATTTGTTTAACATTTTTAAACTACAGCTACTTGGTGTTTAACATAGTTATTTCGACATTCTACACTTGGTTGTAATTGTGCGAGGATACCTGCTACTGCTACATAGGGTTACATAGGAGTGGCAAGGGACATTTTACAAGCACTTTCCCACAGAAAGGACAGCACATACCCTAGTTGGTAGAAGAATAGGTCGAAAAGATCCCTTTAAAGACACAATAAACATCTCTGCACATCCTAAACATCCATGCTTCATAAAATAAATAAATGTTGCTTCAATACGTCTGGGTAGCCACAGCACGTTTCATTGAAGTTTGTACTTCTTATTCTAAATTACTTAATAATACGACTTTGAGATCTATTCTACATGTCTGTTTACCACCAAAATAACAAATTTTTATGAACATCACATATTTTGTTAACTGTCTTCAATGACCTGTGTCTGTGATCAGTGATATGTTGAGAAAGTACGAGCCAATGGGTCTGCCTGAAACCTGTCAATCCACGTAGCTCTAGCATGCTGATATTTCATGTGACTAGCCAAACTAGATGTACGTAGCTTGATGAAAGACACAGTCACCCTATTCAACCTGAGCCATCATGCATGTTGATGTCACACAGTGAAGCTGTGAACACAGAAGTGATATGTATAATTCATCCACCGTCAGTGAGAAAAATGTCTCCAAGAAATGTAGGTTTCTTCTCCAGATGATCAATTCCCAAATTTTAAAAGCATCATCACTAACCTAGACAATACAAAGATGTTAACTCTTTATTCTAGTCCGAAACATTGGAGGAAAAAACTCTTCATTCCTATAGGGAACCAATAACATACAGCAGCATTTATCGGAGCCACTGGCATCCGTCTGAGCATATGAAAAAACAGAAAGGTTGAAATCCGAAAATAAAAATAAAAATTTCAAAATGCCTTTCCGATATTTCCCTGGCTATCCAGAGACAGGACCCGGGATGAACATGCCTGAAACCTTAGTGGTACAGGGACATGTTATAAAAGTTCAAATCAAATCAAATCCAATATTTCTCGTGCTCCACATCTTAAGCTTTGATAGATGTTACCAAATAAGTCTACTTTCATTATCTCACTAGTTGATATGTAACATATTGCTTTTTGTAGCTATTCATGTGAAGTCAAGAATGAGAATGACTGTGAAAAAACCCCAACACCCTGTAGATTATTTTGCAGTCTTAAAAGGTAGGATTTTACCGTGTGCTTTTCATCATAGAATGAGGACAGGGACCATTTTTGCTTGGCACCAAGATCTGTAATTCAGGAATTCTCCACATGAGGTTTTTCATCCCCGCAGAGCATACCAGAAAATCATTCCCAATGATGAAGGCATCTGCTGCTGTTTTCTACATTAGTCATTTTCTACATATGATATGTAAACACCATCAATACTTTTGTAGATCGACTGTATGTCCCATAGTATTATTCCACTTGATGGCTGTCGTTACCTCTAACTCAGTTGTTATCAATGATATGTAACTCAGTTGCTACCAATGATATGTAACACAGTCGATGCTTTTGTCAGCTGGTGCTACGTGTACCACATTGTTACTCCACCCGATGAGAGATGCTAACAGATGATGTTGCGGTCTGTGCGTGACTGCATGCTTGCTATCAAGGCACCTGCGTGAGTGTTGTGTTGGCACTCTCCAGGTCGGCCGTCTGTTGTGCTGTAAGGCTGCGTAGAGCAGGAGACAGTTTGTGTTGTACGCTCTGGATGTAACTCTGAAACAGAGAAGTCACATTCTAGTCAAATGTATTGCAGCCTGTAGATTTTTAAAGCTATCTTAGTGCTACAATATCACAAAACCATCATAGGCTATGATGTCACTACAACACATGCCAGGGCTCACCCTGTCTATTGCCAAATTAGCCAATTACTAATTGGTATACAAAGTGGCTGCAACATTTAGGCTTTGGCTTATAAAATATTCCTTAAATTAATCACATTTTAATAATTTTCAAGAAAATTATTGTATGGCATTGCCTTAAGTGTGCATGACCATGACTTTTACAAAGATACATGTAGTCTGTGACTCTGCTGACAACCATCAATTTTAGAAAAAATGTGGGGGGTTTTAAACACGGAAAATGTGATGCAATGAAAAGATCAAATGAAATCATTTTGAGTAATGGCAGATGTACATATATCAGATCATGGAGTGTGAGTCAGCAAATGGGTTAGTCTCAGAGTGTGCGAGTGAGTGAGTGACATTGATGGAAAGATCAAGTGAGTGAGAGTTAAGCAGGGTCAGCAAGTAATTGAATTGACGTTTTGAAGTATTAAGCTTCACACTGACTGAGTGAAAAGTCAAAGTTACTTTTGTTTAACAACTCCACTAGAGCACATTGATTTATTAAACATCGGCTATTGGATGTTAAACATTTGGTCATCCTGACATATAGTCTTAGAGAGGAAACCCACTACATCTTTCCATTAGCAGCAAAGGATCTTTTATAAATATATGTATCATCCCACAGATAGGATAGCTCATACCACAGCCTTTGATATACCAGTCATGGTACACTGGCTGGAACGAGAAATCTGGGTGAGAAGGAGTCAGCAGGGGACAGAGAGTCAGTGTGTGAATCTTTTGGAATGTTAGCTTCAGAGTGAGTAACTGAGTGAGTGTGTGAGTGAGTGAGAGTCAATGTGTGAATGTTTTCAGTGTGAACCTCAGAGTGAGAGTCAGTGTGTGAATGGTTCCAGTGAGCGAGCGAGTGAGTCAGTGTGTGAATGATTTCAGAGTGCGAGCCTCAGAGTGAGTGAGTGAGAGCCTGTGTGAATGTTGCTGCACGAGCTCACCTGTGAGATGACGTCGCCGTTGACTCGTCTCACTTGGTACAAGTGACGATATCTCGAGTGCTGGGCGTCTCGGCGCTCTCTCATCCGCAGACGTTTCAGGTCCACCCTTTTAGTGCGGTTGCCATGTAATGCTGAAACAAGGAATTTAAACATCAACTTATTATCACTGCACACATTTTAGTTTACTTTCAGTTTCAATATAAGCGTTACACATAAAATGTATGCTACCCTACATTTAATCTACCTGCATAAAATAAACAAATCTTTTAAATGGACCCACCGATGGGGACTGATCACAGACCGACTCTACGTTAATCGAGCACTTTACCAGCCCTGGATCTTTTAAATATTCTACATACTGATGACATGTTATTAATACTTTACACTAACAAAAAGTAAATAAATTTATTTTACCTTCTCTGTGATCAACACCTTGTCCAGTAATTCTCCACTGAGTCACCGATCCAACAAGAAAACAAAACGGCCAGCACCCCAAGATAATCCAGCTGTACCAACACACTGGCTCAGAGTACTCTCCCTTGATTCGGTCCCACACATATAGTACCATAATGAACCTCTCTATGAAATAGTCTAAAAAGGCCACCATGAGGCCTCCTCCAAATATACTGGTCCCGAGAATAGTCAAGCTTTTCTGTAGTTTTAAAATAAGGACGGCAAGGAAAATCCCGATCCCGACCATGATTCCGATGGGGATCCACTTGGTGGACGGATGCATGTACTGTTCCAGAATGATAAGAACCCCGGCACCGATGGCGACGCCGAGATGGAACCCGGTGAGGAAGAGTCCGACGTATTGCACTAGCATTGTGATGAGTCCGCACAGAATCCCAGCTCCGATGGCCACCCCAGCATTGCCCTCGGGGGGCAGAATCTCCTCCTCCAGGCAGATCATGTAGACCAGCACCGATCCAAATATAAATCCGGTCATGAACATCACAGCTTTGAAGAAGCGGTAACCTGCAAACATATAAAACAGTGTAATTAATTAAATTGTCTTTCTTGCCCACTGGACAGGGTTATCCAGCTTTTGCACGGTGCTAGAAAAACCTGTCTGACCCTAGGGCTAGATAAATCTGTCCGAGCCGAGGGCTAGACGATGTCTACATACGCGTGATGTCATAACTCATGTTTTACGATGATTTTCAAAATTCTGTTTGCCATTTCACGTGGTATCATTGTTTTAAAAATATTTAAACAAATTAATATTTCAACATTATATTTACTGGCAAGTTGAACTTACATATTTATGTCGATGCATAAGGTGGACTATATTTTTCCTCGTATGATTAAATGAGTTTGCAGGTGAAATGTATACGAATTGTTCTACGATAAACAGACTGTACGTAGCTTACAAAATTAATGTTTTGTTACTGTAATTAAATGGGCAAAAAAACCGTCGATCACTGTTGTGAGGTATACATGTAGATAAGGCAATTCCAACCCTCGGGACAAAATGTTTTTGTAAGGGCCTCGGTAACTTCGGCCCTCACATAAAACCTTTTGTCCCGACGGGGGGGGGGGGGGGGGGGGCAGCAGTAAAAAAAAAGGACTTGTAGCACAATACTATCACGGGTGTTTTTTAACTAGATAAAAAAACCCCACTAAAAATGGCACTTTCCACACCCATGTACATGGCTTTTCTCTCGTTAGTCATAAACCAATGACATCTGTCACATTATTCTAAGCAGACAACCCTGACAATTGAAATGTGTGCCTAGGACAGCATGCTTTAACATTTAGTGGGAATAAACACAAAAATTTATTAAAATGTATCAAAAATTATTTATTAAAAAGATGCCAAGATAAAAGTCATATTTAAAAAAAAACCCCAAAAAACTCATAGCAACCAGGAATACAATAATCCATTTCTTTATTTTTACATGACTTCTTTATGTACAAACTTCATAAAATGAGTTGTTAATTACGTTGGGGTACGAACATTTATTGTACGTAAAATACAGTCATCAGACAGTTTTATTAACTGTATTATGAGAATAGTGTATGTAAAATACCTTCATCAGACAGTTTTATTAACTGTATTATCAGAATATAGATGTGCATAAAACAAAAGAGAATATTTTTAGAACTTTTCATACATTTCTAATGAGGTCGTACATTTTCATAAGCAGATCCGGTAAAAGTTGTGATAGCAGCTGACGTGTGTGTGTGTTAAATCTCCATGGATTTAAATCAATATTTGGAACCATGTTCAGGAAGATAATAACAACAGAATTGATCACGGTTTCAAGGCATAGATAAGGCATGCAATTCCCATCCAAGGGACAACATTTGTGGGTGGAAGGTGGGTTGTCAGTCTTGTCACTCGACTTAGCAGAACTCACTGTTTAAGGGGAGTTACCACTCTCACTCCCATTACTCCCCCGAGACTACGTAGTTCAAAGAGTGTAATTTTTAGTTCCCCATAGCATGTGAATTTTAAAACAAAAGTACTATAAAAGGATTTTATTACCCATATGGGCTCAAATATACGGGGTAATATTTTCTCGATTTCTGCACAGTGTGCAGATTTCTTCTACAGCGACCGATTGGCTGGCTTAAAAATCACGATGTTTGGTTGGTTGCTTGCCATGGCCGGGACTTCACTTTCATTCATATAATGTTTCCATTCATGAGTCAGATTACACATACGTGATACAATCTACAAAGATTTACAAAAACAAATGGACTCATTTGTTTCGTAAACATGAAATGGTATATTTTCATAAACAGCTGCTTTAGTAATATATAAAAATAATTATTTTCAAACGCAAATACAGTTGTATTATTTTGTACTGTAAACATTTAGCAGTAAAAAGAGCGCCGTTATGCTATGACGTCACTTACATTATGTCATGTAATGTGCGTAATACTATATGACGTAATGGCTGATGGCTTTGTTGTAGACTGCAGAGGAATTTTACATTAAAAATCTGTTAAAATTGACAATGGGTAAAAAAGAGAATAACCAACTCGCTACGAGGAGTTACGAATTATCTGTCCCTCGTGAATGAATGTTGTAAAACCCTCGTCAAAGGCTCAGGTTGACAACATTCATTCACTCAGGACAGATAATTCATAATTCCTTGTAGCTCGTTAGTTATTCTCTAAATATTACACTGTGTATATCATGATCATGATCATAGAGCTTGGTGCATGTAGAGACATTTCCTTTCAGTTTCCACGCTAATGCTTATGCATAGCTTCTGTACTCTTGACTTCAGTGGACTTGGTTTGAGTTTGGAGTTTTTCCTTCTTCTAGGAGAGTTTCCTTACTAAAGTACTAATCTAAATTATACCCAGGTGATTTTCCAGTCTTATATACCGGTACATGTATTATTTATGAAAATCTCTGGAATAAAAACCATAAAAATGTGTCAGTATTATTATGACCTGTTATGGTATTCAAATAACTGGTACAAAAAATGACCTGTTATAGATAGAAATATGAGATGTATTTACAATTTTACTGCAAAACATATGTAATTTGAAACGGACTATAACACCCAGGTTGATATTGATTACACCTAACAGGTGAAATCACAAGTACTAAGTGTAAGAATACATAGCAGTCCAGCATATTAAATCAAATAACTAAAATAATTATATAAATTTGCTAACAACAAAATGACTTCTGTTGTATCCATAGACCTATAATCAATGTGCTAATAAATAATTTGTTCAAATCTTAATCTGACAAAGCAGTATATTGAACTTCATTGTATTGGAAAGCACAGGTGCTATCAATATCAACTTGGGTGTTATAGTCTGTTTCAAATTACATATGTTTTGCAGTAAAATTGTAAATACATCTCATATTTCTATCTATAACAGGTCATTTATAATCCTTTTTTGTACCGGTTGTTTGAATACCGTAACAGGTCATGATAATACTGACATATTTTTATGGTTTTTATTCCAGGGATTTTCATAAATAATATATAAGACTGGAAAATCACCTGGGTATAATTTTGATTAGTACTTTACTTCTTCTTTTTTTTAGTATTCTGAGCCTCTCCAGCCCAGTTTGGATTTTGGACTTTGCTTCTCCTAGACAGTTGCCTTTCTTGACTCACGTCCTCTGTCTGTCCGGTCCATATTAGTCTAGTCTCTACCCTTTGACCAGTCCAGCTTGGGTGACCCTACTAGGAGCTGATGCTGCAGCTGACATAGCTTTCAGAGTCATTGAGACACGCAAGCTACCTCACCACATCAAGGAATGGACCATGAAATAGACTGAGTATATCAATGCTCAATATGGAAATATGTTCAATCACTCCCCATAATCTAAGGTAGAAAAATAATCACTCCCCTCAATTGTTTTTTCACAGCAATGTCTGACTAAGCCTGACTCAAATGTGTACTTTGGACTAGATTCTCAATAATTTAATTTTTAATATAATTATTGTCCAGATGGTATATTGAAAAAGAAAGCTTGGTTTTGGTGTGGCCAAGACACAAAACATAATGTCATTCAAGTAACTTATTTATGAATTAGTTGAAAGATACAGTTTTGGATGCAAGAAATTTAACATCTTACAAGAAATGATATGAATCTTCTTTGATGTCATACTGGAAAAGACTTGCCTACATACATGTATATATGTAGCTTGATTGTACATGTACATGTACCTTTGTATATGAAAATTCCGGAATAAATATGATTTCTTCATTATTTTTGATGCACTGCAGGATAAAAATAGAAACAGGTTTATGATGTATATTAGGTTATCAGCTTTATTGGCAAGCCTCGTGGAAATCCCCATTCTTACCTTCACAGGATAAAGCTGATAACCTACGGTATTAACCCGTTATTCTCTATAGGTATCTCAGATGTTTCGTGTACAAATTATCTACTGCAGATACAAATGGTCTCTTGTCATGGATGTGCTTGAATACACTGAATGTTATAATCATGCAAGTTATTTCATTTACCAAAAATGAGGTTAATGGAAACACATATAGAGTTCAGTTCTTGAAATATCTTATTTATATTCAAAATGCAGGGTTGATGAAACACATACATGTACACGTGTGTGAAATATTACACTACAATTACTGCATCGTCCAATGTCCAATACAGGTTTTAAATTACATAAATTAATCTCAACTAATCTTCAACAGAAATAATGAAACACATACATGTGTGTGAAATATTACACTACAATTACTGCATCGTCCAATGTCCAGTACAGGTTTTAAATTACATAAATTAATCTCAACTAATCTTCAACAGAAATAATGACACACATACAGGGGTGTGAAATATTCACTACAATTACCGTACTGCATCGTCCAATGTCCAGTACAGGTTTTAAATTACATAAATTAATCTCAACTAATCTTCAACAGAAATAATGACACACATACGACAAAACCACTCAGTGTCCAATGACAGGTACAGCGAATTTGGACAATGTATGTTACAAGTGTATGCCCTGGTTCTGGGAAAGAGTATATAAAAGATCCCTTGCCACCTTTTTAATTGGAGTAGCTTAATTGGTGGCAATGGGTCTGCATATATATATATATATATATATATATCTTTCTCAACCAAGTGTTAAAATAAAAAAAAATCCTTTTTAGTAAAACACTTCCTTTAAACACACTATAAATTTTAGAATATAAAAACAGTATTAATTATCAATGGCATTCAAATATTGTTCATTTTCTTTCTCTTTATTTTTTTTAATCTAACGACATAATGTTTTACCATTTATTTCCATCATTCTTAGTTGTAGTAATTCATTTGCAACCCTATATATATAGCTGGTTGGTAGTAATGCTAATATGAATAAATGTTGTTATACAGATTCGGTCATTTTAGTTTAATTTGGGCAAAAACTAGCCTAGCACCCCTCCTCCCCTACAAAAAATGCACGTAAACCAATTACCAAAGAAAGTGTATAGAATGCCAAATACGAAACACATGACACAGATGATTGCTGGGATGATGTTGTAGTTGGTGCTGATGTGGTCACATCTGTCTGCCAGCCGCGGGTCCCACGGCGTCGTGTTCCATGCCGGCACCATGTACGTCACGTCATCCGTAGTCACGGCAACCGGCGGCACTGTGTGCACAGCCTCGGTGGACATTTCTGGATCAGAAATATTGTCCCTTCAGCACATGGCAAAGCTCTTCTGTTGGTCCTGTCCAAACACACTTCTCATTGTTGCAAACACATTTACAGCTCGTTGCGTACATTGTTGACTTCAGGAATTTGTTGCTAAAGCATCAGTCTGGAAGGAAAAAAATAGAAAGAATTTTAAAATTATTGTTTTTTTTAACTTGAACTGGTAAATAAACATGGGACGCTTTCGAATATTAATTTAGAAATCTCAAAGAATGTCGAATATTTCACACCTGGGAATTCGATACAAATGCCCAAATATGATACTAATTTGGCACTGAGAAACAAGAAATATTGACAGACACGTGCATGCAGGTAGATGTCTTTCATCTTTGTATTTTGGTTAATCCCTGATGAGTTACATTGGGGACAGCCATCTTTTTTAATAAAGCTACTAGTACTTAACTGGACATACAGACATTGGTCTGTAAGTCTGTAAAGAAACGTGTATGTATGTGTGTGTGTGTGTGTGTGTGTGTGTGTGTGTGTGTGTGTATATATATATATAAAAGAAAAGAGGCCAGGCATATATGTTAAGAATATGACATTTATTTAAATATCAACTTACTTTGCTAACCTGTAAATCACTGATTTATAAAAAGACACAGACTTTGCTAAATTTGATATCTGTTAACATTTCATACTTTCTATTAATATAAGAATTTAGTTAATAAAAATTCACAGTGCACAATATTTCACGAGAACCGTTGTTCTGTTCATGTGTCGGTTACGCAACTTTACAATCACTAGAACTGCCAATCAGTTACGTGGTGAACAATTACATTCTAAAATTAAAAGTACCATATATCAGTAATGAAAGTGAAAATCTGTTTGTTTTTAAATACATTGGAACCACCAATGTAACACAGAACAGTAGTTCCAAGTACATGTACATGTATTTTAGGATTAAGAAGGCCTAACTCATCGGTTACAAGAACTATATTTAGGTAACCAACCAATCACTTACCGAAGTAAAACTCACGTGAACTGACTTCCGATTACCTAAGATTTTGAAATATTTTCCCTGCATTCAACAGTATATTGTAAGTACTACAGACATGATCTGGGTGTGAAAGTATATTTAGTACTAGCATTGGCTACACAGAGGATCTATGTTAATCAGTATTTGTTGTAGTCCTGCCAAGACAAATACTGAGTAATATGACAAGGTTGATATTTTACATATTAAAAACGTGAGTAGTGAATTCTATTTATCCTATAACACTTCTAAAATAACATTTTCTTTCAATATTTAGTCAATCATATTTCTACAACCACCTTCATTATGTAGTTTGACATCAAGCACTTTAACTAAATCAAAAACTTATACTCAGGTATAAAGGTCTTGTTCGTTTGTAAACAACTCATTGATATATGCACATGTAGGTATGTTAAACACCAAATTATCAAATGGGTATATAACTACATGTATATATGTAATGTAGATAGACAAATACATGTAAATAGATAGATATACCATAAACATACTAAGTCTTGTCTTTTCTGGATATTTGTTGATGTAACTGTTAGTGTGAATCCAACAAACTCAAGTAACCTCCAGCCAGGGGAGGACTGGAGGTGACTACATATTAACATATTATCCACGGGCGTAGGAAGGTGCCAAAAAGTGTGTGTGTGTGGGGGGGGGGGGGGGGGGGGGGCGGGGGTATGCACACACACACACGCACACACACACATATATATATAAATACATGTATAAATATATAAAAAAACATTGCTGCTCCCACAAAGCGGGGGGCGGCCACATACTTCCTACACCAGTGAATTATCAATAAGGGGAGGGCTGGAGGTTAACTTGAGCTAGAACCCAACATACCAATAGCTACGTGTTGTCGTATTCTGTCCATCCATGTACTGCATGCTGCTACTAATGATTTCTAGAATAGAATCATGTGTGTCCTATTATGTGCCTGCATGTACGTACGTGTGTACATATCTTGAGAGAGAGCTAATCAATAGTCAGTGAATGTATTCGACTGCCACAATGCAGATGACACAACATCCCGAGATCAATAGCCCGTCCTTCGCACAGACCTGGTGCTGTCCATGCAGCCTGCGGGGAATGCTACAAACTTAACGCAGAGGCTACAAAGTCTCAACCTATGCATCAAAATATGGCATGTATTTCCGATACCAATACTGAACTGAAGAACCTAACACAGCCAAGCAGGCACAGATTAGGGTGGGTGGTGGTAGTAGTGGTGGTGGTTAAAAGGTGTAGAGGTTTCGACTGCTTTGTTTCCGAAAAAGTTTTTTTTTTAAACTCATTTTAAAGTACGTAAGAGGAAAATGTTTTTGGTTTAATTTCCATGTGTAAATAGTTTTGGACACACATCCCACTGCAAAAAATCTTGGATCCGTGCCGGCGGTGTTATAAAGAATGGTGAATTATCATACTGATTTTTTAAAATTAGCACATAGAAACTAGATTGAGTTTGCTAATATTTTTTACAACCATTTTACCTCACAAAAACATCAGCAAATGAGGTTTTTTAAGGGGGTGGGAGTGGATGGGTGTCAGTATATTTGTTTGATTGATAGTGGGGTTTGGTGAAGAGGTCTGAGGAGCAGTTAAAATGAGCTTTTTCGAGCTGGTCAATTCCAACCACTGAATTAAAGTATTATGACATTATGAAATAATAATTATAACAAGGTTGGAGTAATTAAACTATTTTAAACATAGGTGGCCGTGGGGTTTTTAAATTTATTAGAATGCAGGGAATAAATGGAATTTTTAACTGCAACTCAGCACATAGGACAAATCAGCTATTAGGTGGAACCCCCCCCCCCCCCCAACCCCCCAACAAAACAAACAAAAATCCCAAAACAAACAAACAAAACAACCCCAAACCTATATGCAAATAAATGAATGAAATTGTGATGCACAATATCTTGAGGTCAACACAATACTAGTATATGGAGATGTACCAAAAATAAAAATTGTTTCCTGTAGAAACTACACAATGAATGAATGACAGGCAAACAATACCCAGCACAAAGTTGCATCAAAAACAGAAGCCAAATTACATGACACCCAGTATAAAATATTTAAAGATTTTAAAACAAAAACATCTGCGGTCAAAGCTTATAGAAACAGTATGTAGAGTTGTCATAACCAAGAAATAAAAAACTGACTAAACTACATGTATATTGAACGAAAGAAATGTGGGACCACGCACCAACACTTACAGGAAATTTCATTTCATTTCACCTTATTTTCGTGATTATATCCAATTAAGGTTCAAGCACGCTGTCCTGGACACACACCTCAGCTATCTGGGTTAGCAGTTATTTGTTAGTGGTTACAGGAAAGAGTGACTGCAGCCATTTATATAACTGTTATCAATAGCATTAGATATTTAATCTCACAACTGCATACACATGTACTTGCATTTTTGGCACACATTACGACACTAAAGTTCTATCCTAAATGGCCGCGAACAATGCGAGTGATGCAAGCGATTATTTTAGAAATCATTGATTTCCACTGACGCATCCTAACTGCATGTGCGTGACGCGACAGATTTATATGTTGCGTTGCACGCATGCAGTTAATTTAAGATACGGCAATTGAAATCAATGATTTTTAAAATAATCGCTCGTGGCCGGTTAGGATACAGCTTAATAGTGACTTGACATTTCATCTGTACAATATCAAGTGTTAACTTATTTTGTTTCCCTCAGTAGACATAGTGACACTACCTATACATGTATTACATCAAACATTACATCAAAAATTAAACATTTAAACAGTCAAACACACACACACCCACCCTTCTCCCCAAAAATCACACACATGAACATGTAAACAACATGTTTAAGACAATCTCTAAAACACACATATGAACATGTACACCACATGTTTAAGACAATCTCTAAAACACACACATGAACATGTGCACAACACGTTTAAGACAATCTCTAAAACACACACATGAACATGTACACCACATGTTTTAAGACAATCTCTAAAACACACACATGAACATGTACACAACATGTTTAAGACAATCTCTAAAACACACACATGAACATGTACACCACATGTTTAAGACAATCTCTAAAACACACACATGAACAGTACACAACATGTTTAAGACAATCTCTAAAACACACACATGCATACCTGACAGTACTTACAGTTTAAACAAATTAATTGTTATACAGCTATGCATGTAATGTAGGTGTTAATACATTAATACGTAAGTGCAGGTCTGATTGTTCCAACCAATAAACGTATGCACATAATAACATCTATATTATTTGTGCTGCACCCAAAAATTGACAGCTAGATATACCTGTAATCATTCCAACATCTACCTGCATGACTGCCCCCACTCCCACGTTTATCATACACATATTTACAATGAGGTCACATTGTGATGGCCAGCCAACCACTGCGACATATTCGTAAGAAAAAACTCCAGTCAAATATCAACAATTAGTGTATCTAAACAGCCAGTTTGTGTCCATTCATGCATACTGTAGATTCGGTCTCTGCCTTCAATATGTCTGTACAAGTGTGTTAGTGTTATTTATTACAATCTTACTATATTCAATCTTACTATAGTGACAAAGGCATTTTGAAACCGTGTGATAATTTTATTTTGTATCGCACATATGTGCGATCTGCACTAGAACTTTTAAATGGGGAATTCTCTTTTTATTTTTACTGCAATTAGCGCCTTTTATTTACTGATGTCATATATGATTTACAACACATCATACTTGAAACATTACACAAGGTTGCTGCAGAGTATTATTTTTAACATAAAGTAAATCCATGAAAGGAGTTTTGATCATAGATTTAACAAAATGTTGTTATAACATTAAGATAAAAACCATTTTTGTAAAACATAAAAGAAGGTACATGTATGTAATAAATACAGAACTTCACATACGTTGTGTTCGCTTTCTATTTATTGCACTCGTTTATTTTGTGAAAGAACATACCACTTGACCCTACACAGTCTTGTGGTATATATTCTTGTGCAAAATAAACCTGTGCGATAAATAGAAAGCGAAAACAACGTATTTGAAGTTCTGTCTGTATGTATAGGGTGTACCTGAACATGTATGTAGCTATAAACCAATGGTTCATATATTTTATTATGACACACATAATGCAAATACATGCAATATCACAGGCATTTATAAGATCATGGGGCTGGTGTATAAAATGTGTGTGTATTGTGTGTGTGTGTGTGTGTGTGTGTGGCGTGGGTGGTGGGGTAGGGGGCAGTAAACCTACCATACCTAGAACATAGTCAATGTGCATTTTGCATGACATGCCTGTATATGTACCTGTATATATAGAATACTAAACTCCTTTCCATTAGTTATAATTTTTATGAAATGAGCTACATGTAACTTTCCTGGTATCTTAACAAGATAGATAATAAACCAACTTTCTTACACATCTGTTGATATATCATGCTTTATTTATAATATTATAATGGCAATAACATACATAAATTAAGTCATACAATTTGCTTCTCCTAGGTGATAACCCAGTTTCCACTGCCATATCATCCAATGCACAACCAAAATCGACTGCTCTCTGATGTTTAAATTAACCTAAAACTGATGGTTCTGTAATGCACAAGTTTAACTTCAAATGCAAGTGTAGTTAATTAGCTTTAGTTGGAAAAGATATTAATTTAAAAAAAATTAAAACACAAGAAATACATGTAGAATACACTCAAGTCCATTAGCAACCACTTTATCTTACAACTTATTTAAAATGATAATCGTATCCAACTTGCTTAATTTCCCTGGTTAAATATGTTCTGAAAGCACTCATACGATAAATGTTATCTAACGGCCACTCACATACATGTACATTCATACAACATGTAGTGTTGCTCGAGGTGGATTAATTGCTTGCTGATGTAGGCATAATAACGTGATGAGTGAGCCAAGTATTGAATGTGTGAGGTGAAATAACAGGTGACGACTGGTTGCGGCACTATGTAATTCTATGCTACATACATGTAACATTAGTACTTGCACATATGTACATGTAGAAATCAGAGCACCCTATAAAAATGGATGTCGAATTTCTGAGGGGCTGGATGAAATATTCTCAAAGCTTTTTATAAATACAGTAAGTGCTGAATTAAACATTGTGAAAATGCAGAACCGGCCTCGGTGGTGTCGTTGTTAAGCCATCAGACTACAGGCTGGTAGGTACAGGGTTCGCAGCCCGGTATCGGTTCCAACCCAGAGCGAGTTTTAATGACTCAATGGGTAGATGTAAGGCCCATATAAACCTTCTTCTTTCTCACTAACCACTAACCCACTGCCCTGGACAGACAGCCCAGATAGGTGAGATGTGTGTCCAGGACAGCGTGCTTGAACCTTAATTAGATATAAGTACAAAAATAAATTGAAATGAAATGAAAATGCTGATGGTCTTATACAATTACATGGATATGAATAACAAGTAAATGCACATATATATCTAATATACATAGTAATATTGATTATGTGTTGCTTGTGGGCATAAGCTGTATGTACATGTACATGTATATTAAAGTAATTAATCAGTTTCAGAAATGAATTATACTTGTAAACTGCATGACTACCATGTCAACACATACATGTAGATGTCCTATGTTATGTATGTACACAATGCTTGGTTAATGAAACATAATAAAATGATGTGGTTTTGTCATAATTAAAAGTAATCTATCCTCTTTTCCTTGAATTATTAAATACTACGCAGTCTACTGGCACTTGTATAATGTATTTAACGGAGTTTATTGACATTACAGACTGGCAACAAACTTATTTATAACTTAAGTTTCCAATAGTGGACACTGGATAAATGTATGTGTATACAAGTGCTGAAAATAAGACCAAATAATATATATGTATATAAAAATATGTCTACACATGCATTGTAAAATGTTTTATATGAAGCAAAATAAAATGGTGCATAAACTGTGGTAAATATTTATGGACAAGTACACACCACAGAGTAATTATAATAATCATCACTAATAAATCAATACTAGTAGATATATGTACATGTATACAAAAGCTATAAAATAACCCAACCCCCCCCCCCCCCCCCAAAAAAAAAACAACAACAAAAAAACCCCTCAACTAACACTCTCTGCCCCCTCCCCACCACCCCCGGCACAATAAACTTCACAAATGTATCATTTTACTGTATGTACATACATACATGCATGCATGTTACCATTTACCTGTATCCAGGATGTGGCTGGTTAAACTGTTATGAATGACGCCACTGTCTAGACAATGCACTGAATGAATTGCTCATAACATGGCCTACCTTTATGATCATAACATTACATGCTGTAAGGTGAGGCTCAGAAATCAAAGACGTCCACCGGATCTTGGCTTAGTGGTCGGTGGTGGTATATCGTCCTCAACAGTAAAGGTGTTAACACATATTATTGGATCAAACCAAGTCAAGATCAAACTCTGTGAAGCATGATATTACTATCCAGACCATGCATAAACTAAGAAGAAGAAAAAAAAGCCTGACACAGCATATAATCCCTGTTGCTTTGTGTTACAGACCTGTAGGGCTCTCTGCCCAATTACTGCCCATGCCAACAGCATGAGGCAGGCATTAGCACACTAACACTGGATGTTAAAGCATTCTGAGACAAACACAACAGCTTTTGGCAGTAAATACAGAGGAGCCAAAGTTGATTAACTGCAGACACTGTGTGCAGTGTTGATCAGCTAAACTCTGACACTGAATGGAGATTTCCTGACAGTGTGAATGAGGCATGTGGAAATCGGAAACTGTATCCCACTAAGAACATAAACAGAATTACACTGCAGGTTTCGACCCACATGTACAACAGGATGTCAGGTAGCAGCTGACACATGTACACAATTAAAAAAAGCAGGTTCACAGTGTCTCCATTCAACAGGGCATTACAACTACCTGTATCCAAAAACCCTAAAAAGAAACTGCATGGTCATACATGAAAATAAATATCACGGACTTTAATAGACGGCATGTAGATTACAGAGTTATACACATGAGTTGAGATCAACACTACATGTACAGGTGTAACAGTGCAATTCTATATGGTGCACTGTATAATCATAATTATACCTGTACATTGTAGTGAGCATGGGATGAACCCTTCAAAGAGTCGAGATCAGAGGGCTTAATGCATGGGTTCATTATTTCCCACTTAATTTGCTCCATGAATGATACATCAAAGACTGGCATATACCATCTTGTCTGTACTAAGTTGCACACATGCACAATGTAACACATTGTGCCCAAAATAAGTATGTCCAACTTAAAGGCATATTGTCACGGATTTAAGAACTGTATATCTCAAAACAATCAATCTAATTAAAATTAGCTCCACTATTACATGTGGATCTAACACCAGCCAGTTGGAGCTCATGTCCACCAAATAAAACCTTACTTGCAGAATCCTGCCAGTGATTTAAAAATAATTTGAAAACATTCCAAATTATCCTGAGGGTATACGCTATGTTTCATGTGAATTACTAATGCCTTATTTAGACCAGTAGAACTAATTTTAATCGGATTGCCAACAACACTGTGTAGTCCCCAATGTTCAGGTAACATTTCGTCTGTAAATAATAATTTAAATATTGACCAATCACACTTCGCCTTTTATAACGTTATTTGGGAGCATACAAATTCTAAAAATATTGGGCGAGTCTATTTTAGTGGCCGCAGTACAGCGAAACATACCAATACATACAGGGTGGGTTATCAGTCTTCAGTTTTACATTACAAATTATTTATTTTATAAAATAAAACATGTTTTAAGGCATTTGTAATTCACACGAAACATGTCGTATACCCTCAGGATAATTCAGAATGTTTTCAAATTATTTTTAAATCACTGGCAGGATTCTGCAAGCAAGGTTTTGATTGGTGGACATGAGCTCCAACTGGCTGGTGCTAGATCCACATGTAATAGTGGAGCTAATTTTAATTAGATTGCAAAACAATAATAATAAATGAAAATTACATTAATTTTTGAAAACCAAATCAGGCTATTTTATTTCCTTAACTAAACCATGATGGAGTGAAATCCATGTCAACCCTCTTGGCAATATTAGTTTTTGAATTATGGACCACTGCCATAATTCAATTAGTTTTAATTTTTTTTATTAATAAGTGTGGTATGGTGCTTACGTAGATGGTTGAATAAAGTACCTTTAGGGACAAATCAAATATTTTTTTTTTACAGGTAATACTTTGTTAGGCCATTTAATAGGTCAATGCAGACCATGGTCTGTAACAATATGCCTTGAAGTACAAACATGCTGACCTCAATACTTTTCACCTCAAAGTCATTGAAATAGTAAGCTGAATTAGATTAAAGGCACAGACATGTCAAAATCACTGGCGTAGGAAACGGGGGTGGTGGAGGAGTGGAGGGGCATGTGCCCCCCCACTTTTTGCTTTATAATAAGTGTAAAAGTGTGTAAATATAAAAGTGTGCCCCCCCCCCCCCCCTCCACTTTTTGGCATCTTCCTATGCCACTGAAAATTAACACTAAGTTTAGTTAATCTACAAAATGTAACACATTTGGATAAAGTTACAACAGAGTGAAACACGAGTCTGTGACATTGAAATGGTGAAATACCTTTTAAAAAATAGACTAAAACTCGACTCCATAACCATTACTTCCCAAACACACGTGTATTTTAATACAAAGTATATGAAAATACATTTTGTGATATCGAAAACACCAGAATGACCAGAAACATTTCGGATGTATGGAAATGGATAATCTAAGTAATAAATGGCTCTATAATAGAGAAATATGTGCCTTAGTGTTTAAAAACTAGAGTTTGTCACTTTAAAATAACTTCCGACACCCATATAACCGTAAATAAAACCATGTGTTGAGTGCGTCGTTAAATAAACCATTTCCATTTTAAAATAACTTGAAATGCATTTCTGAATGTCTTAAACTCTTTACTAAATTAATAACATTACTACATTGTATACTAAAAAAAACCCTGCTGTGCTCAAGTTAATGAGATCTAAAGCCCTATATATATATATGTGACAATAGAGTCGTAATTACCATAATGATACATGTACATATATGCATATCAATGACTGGTACATCAAAGTATTGATTTGTATGAGAAAGTACATGTATATAAAAGATCCCTTGCTGCTTTAATGGTACGAGTTGCCTACTTGGAAGGAAGGAGGAAAATGTTTTAACGATTCACTAACACATTGTATTTATTGAGATAGGAAATCCACTATCGCCACTTCATGCCCATGTTTTATATCACACAAAATACATTTCAAGCCTTGAAAATCGATTGTTTATGTAACATAATTTATTAATAAACATTCCTCTTGTCATGTAAGTGCCTACGTGAGCAAGCAGGCTATGCAATATGGCAGGCAAGTTAATTATTTACGAGTCTTGTCTAATCAAGAGTGAGAAAAGAAAAGGCTCTGTGTAAAGTTTTCCACTGCAGTGTGAAACCCCTGTGTACACAGGCGGTGTACTAAAACTGGGAGTTCCCACTGAAAATATGGCAAGTAACCGCACACTAGTCACGTATGTGATTGCACAGCAAGCTGATGTCACATTCACATGTAGCTACGAAATAAAAAAGTAGTCCCCCCCCCCCCCCCCCCCCCCCCCAAATGTACAATGTACATCAGCAAATTGTTTAATAAAATACTCTTTCATGTAGCCACCTATAGATGTCAAGCTCTAAGGTAAATTGTGTGCCTGACATGTAATGGGTCACAGGAATCTAGAGAACTCATGCATGCCCCTTTTTTTCCCATCCTAACCAGTATCTCATCACTGCTACATGTATATGTAGAGGAGTGGGACATTGCCCAGTGGTAAAGCACTCATTTGATGCGTGGTCAGTGTGGGATCATTCCCCATCAGTGATTCCATTGGGCTATTTCTTGTTCCAGCCAGTGCACCACAACTGGTGTACCAAAGGCTGTGGTGTCTGCTGTCCTGTCCCGGGACAGACATGCTTGAAACCTTAGTGGTATACGAGCATGTTAAAATTCACCCACCCACCCACAAGTACTTACTGCTCGAGTTGTTATACATACATATGTACATATGTACATATATGCATGCTGTGAAATATGTCAGTACATGTACATATATACGTATAAGGAACTGAATATTTTTATGTGTCAACCAAATGAAAAAATTCATTTATAAATGACATCAAGGAGTTAAAATCCTTGATGTGATTTATTATATCATATGATTTTTTAAATTAAAAAAAAATAAAAATAATAATGACTCGTGTACACAGCTGGCAGTTGATTTAAGACATAATTTAAGAGCCCAAATTTTCTAAGCCTTCTTTTGTCTTACACACATGTACATGTAACTACAAACATTTACAATTTAAAACACCTGCATTTTAGAAAAACAGGGTGTGTAAATTTGGCCAATGCATAGGTATTCGAAAAAATTTGTCTATAAAACTAACAGAACCTGACATTGAAAAAAAAAAGTTCTCATATTTACAACCTGGACCTTCAGAGAACTGGAATCCCCCCCCCCCCCCCCCCCCCCCCCCCCCCCCCAGTCTTAGACTTTAATACCATGGCAACATCAAACAATCAAACAGTGGAGGCAGGCGACTTCATTAGAGATTTAAGCTGTGACATCATTAGAGATTTACCGGCCTCGGTGGCGTCGTGGCAGGCCATCGGTCTACAGGCTGGTAGGTACTGGGTTCGGATCCCAGTCGAGGCATGGGATTTTTAATCGAGATACCGACTCCAAACCCTGAGTGAGTGCTCCGCAAGGCTCAATGGGTAGGTGTAAACCACTTGCACCGACCAGTGTTCCATAACTGGTTCAACAAAGGCCATGGTTTGTGCTATCCTGCCTGTGGGAAGCGCAAATAAAAGATCCCTTGCTGCCTGTCGTAAAAAGAGTAGCCTATGTGGCGACAGCGGGTTTCCTCTAAAAAAACAGTGTCAGAATGACCATATGTTTGACGTCCAATAGCCGATGATAAGATAAAAAATCAATGTGCTCTAGCGGCGTCGTTAAATAAAACAAACTTTACTTTACTTTACATTAGAGATTTAGTCTAGAATAGCTGGACTCTGTAGTTTTATAAGCACAGGTCCAGAACAGAACTGGACTTTTTGCTGAGTCATGTGGGTATCTGGATAATAGCAGTTTGACTATAGATATAACTCCAGTAAAGTAAATACAACATACAACATGCCATGTTATCATAGAGGTTTACTTGTTGAAAGAATATGTCATTCAAATGTATACACACCAATGTACAGTGAAACCTGTGTAAACTGGATCATGCTGGGGACCTAATACAGGGTTTTATCACAATGAGCCAGCATGAGGCAGACGAGGCAGACGAGGCACTTGCCTCAGCTGGAATTTCCCCAGATTTATTTTATTTTTCCCATGACACTGATATTTATTTTACAGGTCTGGGTTTAGGATCTGGTTAAGACAGGTTTTATTGTACAAAAATTATGAGTACCTGAACTTGTACATACATATGTACATGCATACAGGGTTTAAAACTAACATCAGATCCAGATCATAAAAGTGACATGTAAGAATTTCATGTATTGTTTAGATCAAGGGTACAAAAATTGAAAATATATCACTAATACATGCACACCTATATTTGAAGCTATCTTCGTGCTATGAAATCATGAAACCATTGTAAGCTATGATGTCACTATGGCATGTGCTGTCGTGATGTCATAGCCTACGATGGTTTTAAAATTTCGTAGCACTAAGATAGCTCCCAAAATCCCTAGCCAGATTGTTAACAATCACAAGTTACTGTCTATACAGCACCATATGCATTAATACGCAATATGCATAAAACTGTTATACCATAATACAACCGTAAAACTTAAATGACCACCCATTGACTTCATATATCCCAACCCTGAGGACACAGTTCGTGTGTCAGTTACACAACTTTAAAATGATAGAAGCAAACTGCCACTCAATTATGTAATGTACTGTTAGATACTCTGAAATTAAATGTTGTAAACAGAAGATAATTTCAATGCATCAGGAAAGTGAAAACTATATTACATGTATCTTTTTGTCAATGAACTTTGAAACAGTATAGCCTTTGATTGAATAATGTACTGTGATGTTGAGATCACAATTACCAAATGTGTGACACGCAGTAGCCTGTGATTAAACAATATACTGTGAAGATATTAAGATAACCATCACAATTTAATTACCGAATGTGTGACACGCAGTAGCCTGTGATTAAACAATATACTGTGAAGATATTAAGATAACCATCACAATTTAATTACCAAATGTGTGACACGCAGTAGCCTGTGATTAAACAATATACTGTGAAGATATTAAGATAACCATCACAATTTAATTACCGAATGTGTGACACGCAGTAGCCTGTGATTAAACAATATACTGTGAAGATATTAAGATAACCATCACAATTTAATTACTGAATGTTTGACACGCAGTAGCCTGTGATTAAACAATATACTGTGAAGATATTAAGATAACCATCACAATTTAATTACCGAATGTTTGACACGCAGTAGCCTGCGATTAAACAATATACTGTGAAGATATTAAGATAACTATCACAATTTAATTACCGAATTTTTGACACACAGTAGCCTGCGATTAAACAATATACTGTGAAGATATTAAGATAACTATCACAATTTAATTACCGAATGTTTGACACGCAGTAGCCTGTGATTAAACAATATACTGTGAAGATATTAAGATAACTATCACAATTTAATTACCGAATGTTTGACATGCAGTAGCCTGTGATTAAACAATAAGCTGTGATGATGAGATCAACCGTCACAATTACCGAATGTTTGACACGCAGTAGCCTGTGATTAAACAATATACTGTGAAGATATTAAGATAACCATCACAATTTAATTACCGAATGTTTGACACACAGTAGCCTGTGATTAAACAATATACTGTGAAGATATTAAGATAACCGTCACAATTTAATTACCGAATGTGTGACATGTAGTAGCCTGTTATTAAACAATATACTGTGAAGATATTAAGATGACCGTCACAATTTAATTACCGAATGTGTGACACGCAGTAGCCTGTGATTAAACAATATACTGTGAAGATATTAAGATAACCATCACAATTTAATTACCAAATGTGTGACACGCAGTAGCCTGTGATTAAACAATATACTGTGAAGATATTAAGATAACCATCACAATTTAATTACCGAATGTGTGACACGTAGTAGCCTGTGATTAAACAATATACTGTGAAGATATTAAGATAACCATCACAATTTAATTACCGAATGTTTGACACACAGTAGCCTGCGATTAAACAATATACTGTGAAGATATTAAGATAACTATCACAATTTAATTACTGAATGTTTGACACGCAGTAGCCTGTGATTAAACAATATACTGTGAAGATATTAAGATAACTATCACAATTTAATTACCGAATGTTTGACACGCAGTAGCCTGTGATTAAACAATAAGCTGTGATGATGAGATCAACCGTCACAATTACCGAATGTTTGACACGCAGTAGCCTGTGATTAAACAATATACTGTGAAGATATTAAGATAACCATCACAATTTAATTACCGAATGTTTGACACGCAGTAGCCTGTGATTAAACAATATACTGTGAAGATATTAAGATAACTATCACAATTTAATTACCGAATGTTTGACACACAGTAGCCTGTGATTAAACAATAAGCTGTGATGATGAGATCAACCGTCACAATTACCGAATGTTTGACACGCAGTAGCCTGTGATTAAACAATATACTGTGAAGATATTAAGATAACCATCACAATTTAATTACCGAATGTTTGACACACAGTAGCCTGTGATTAAACAATATACTGTGAAGATATTAAGATAACCGTCACAATTTAATTACCGAATGTGTGACATGTAGTAGCCTGTTATTAAACAATATACTGTGAAGATATTAAGATGACCGTCACAATTTAATTACTGAATGTTTGACACCCAGTAGCCTGTGATTAAACAATATACTGTGAAGATATTAAGATGACTGTCACAATTTAATTACTGAATGTTTGACACCCAGTAGCCTGTGATTAAACAATAAGCTGTGATGATGAGATCAACCGTCACAATTACCGAATGTTTGACATGCAGTAGCCTATGATTAAACAATATACAGTAAACTCTCTATATGTCAAACTCCGTTTTCTTAAACATCACGCAAAGCAAGAAGTGGGTCTGAACCGTTTCTCTATATAAACATGTATGAGTTTGTATGTTGATCTCAAACTTTGACTTAAATATACACACGTTATGTCAAATGACTTATGTGGTCCCATATGACATATTTACTATATATTTTGTATATTTTTGTCAAAGTTGAAAACATATTTTCCATAAATTAAAATAATAATTATTTAATAAAATTATTTTTGATAAATGCAGTAAACCAAGCCAAGGGCCTCCTTTTAATTTATTATGTTTGTGTTCGATCATTAGAGGCCAGTGGATTAACTTGGTGTTATTGCCAAGTATGCCTAATTAGTATTTATTTAATCCGGTCGCTTGAAAGTAATAGCCTATGAAACCGCGGCAGTTCTCAAAAGCGAGTAACAATAAAAGTGGGATTGGGTATATAAACAGTATTGGATTAGGTGTTCTTGCTACGAGTGGTTTTAACTTGTTATTTTAAGTCCAAATTTTAAAATAAAAATATAAGAGTGTAGATTTGTTATGCATTCATCTTGCAATATGCCGGAGAACGAACACTGCGAGCAATCCAGTGAAGGACCCAGTCTGAGCACTTTACACAGTGATTTTACTTTTTTTCTCCATGAGAATTTAGATGTTTACTTATCTCAATTGTAACGATATCTCAAACTAACCGGCTGGCACCAGCAAATTTGACATATAGAGAGTTTACTGTAGTGTGAAGGTAAGAAAACCGTCACAATTACCGAATGTTTGACATGCAGTGGCCTGTGATTAAACAATATACCATAAAGGTAAGTTAACCGTAACAATTACTGAATGTTTGACACCCAGTAGCCTGTGATTAAACAATGAACTGTGATGCTGAGATCAACCATCACAATTTAATTACCGAATGTTTGACACCCAGTAGCCTGTGATTAAACAATGAACTGTGATGCTGAGATCAACCATCACAATTTAATTACTGAATGTTTGACACCCAGTAGCCTGTGATTAAACAATGAACTGTGATGCTGAGATCAACCATCACAATTTAATTACCGAATGTTTGACACCCAGTAGCCTGTGATTAAACAATGAACTGTGATGCTGAGATCAACCATCACAATTTAATTACCGAATGTCTGACACCCAGTAGCCTGTGATTAAACAATATACTGTGATGCTGAGATCAACCACCAAAATTACGGAATGTTTAACACTCAGTAGCCCGTGATTAAACAATATACTGTGATGCTGAGATCAACCGTCACAATTACGGAATGTTTGACACCCAGTAGCCCATGATTAAACAATAAGCTGTGATGCTGAGATCAACCATCACAATTACGGAATGTTTAACACCCAGTAGCCTGTGATTAAACAATATATAATGTCATGCTGAAATCAACCGTCACAATTACTGAATGTTTGACACACAGTAGCCCATGATTAAACAATGAGCTATGAGGTGCGTCATTACACACATTCTTTTCATTTCCAAAGTGTCAGTACATGTAACTTCCTCATTCCACAATCTGCCAGTCTCTAAAAACATCAGTTTATGTAACCTGACATGTGCTCTTTGTTTAAACATAGAGATCCATATTAACATCACCATTTAATTGGGGAGGGGGTTGGGGGGTTGGGGGAGGCAAGGGGTGGAGTAAAAATCTTACTTTTTAAAATTTATTTTGAACTGTTAAAATATAAGTACACTGTAGTTTTGTTTTGTTTGTTTAACTCATAAATGTATTACATGTACTTTTAGTAGAATATGCCTGGACATGATATACTACCAGTACATGTAGCAGTAGTTATAGCCAACTCACCATATCCAACATGAAAGGTCCAGATGAGATTTCACAAAAATATTATCTCTCATATCAGACACCGTGTGCTAACACATGGTCTGTGCTACACATGTATTATACTAATATCCTGAAAATATACCTTTATGAATCTGTGTATGTAGGTCAAACTATTACAACAGCTGCTGAAATAGCAGAGTACTGCATGGATCTATCTTGGTCCATGTACATAATGAATGAGGGAAAATCCCATAGTTACATCAAAACAAAAACTTTAACCTCATGGGTTTAATATTATGTTTGTACCTGTACATGTACCACCAAATTACAAATGAAACTGAGAAAATCTCTACACTAACAGCTCTTATTCAAAGTAACAGGTCGTGGTACATGTATATTAATTAAGTAAAGAAAATGTACACATGTACTAATTAAGAATCAGTTTGTCATCGATCATCAGTTTGCACTGATTAATCCATAACTGATTAATAAATAATTAAATATATGCAGTGCTTTGAGGGACTTAAAATTAATTTCCTACTTTGAGTCAGACATTTTTAAGGTGCAGTTTTTTGTTATTGTTTTTCTCTCCAATAACAAAACCATTTAATAATTTTAAGAAAACCAACTGATAGTGAATACAATTGTATCTACATGTATAGTTCTTTCCAAGGGTTCCCAGGTATTTATTTGTGCATAATATTATTATTAAAGATGTCAGAATTCAATTATTAAATATATTATAACCAAAAAATACAAGAAAACAATTTATCTTGGGATGTAAATCGGTAGATGTTACTACAATAACTTGCTTTTGGTGCTGGTGACACTTTGTAAAATGTACTATGTAAAATGTTGTTACATATTGAAGATGGTGAATAAAATATTTAAAAAAAGAAAAAAAAGAAGAAAATTACAAAATTTTATGAAATTAAAAAAAAATTATAATAAAAATAAATAATAATTAAAAAAAAGAGAAGAAAAAAAAGAGTAGTGACAAGGTATTTTAAAGTGTATATATGGAGACGACATATACAAATGATCAAAAGAAAGTATACTGAAACATTTGTATGTTAAATCGCCGTTGTTATGATCCCTAGTGCTGTTTGTGAACTGAGAAGATCACATCTGATGATAATTATTGTGTAATATACCAGTGTTCATATCTTGCCAAAATACAACACTTGCATCAACTTGTGTTTTGTGTCAAGATTTTTACTATTTCTAAATATTGATCAAAATATTTTCTTTTGATTGTCAATTTTTAAGAATATTTTAGGCAGCTTACCGTTAATATGCAGCATAAAACATGAAGATCTATAATGATTCGAGATAACGTGATCGGAGATATCGTGCAAGTGTTAACACTTGAATTTTCCTTATTATCCTATGTGTAATAATACCTCTGTATATATATAGCACTGGCTCACAGAAATGTGCTAAAGTAGGTCAAGCTATGACAACAGCAGCCGAAATACACATGTAAATGTGGCTGTGTACATTTCACCCCACTGCCTTCTGGTATACATGTAGGATGAATGGGGGAAACCCAGTCTGCTGTAACATTACATGTGGCTATTGGTATAACAAATACAAATTTAATGTCTGTACTAGATAGGGCAAGTATCTGTGAATTGAAAATATGCATAATCCATTTATGGGTTACGCAAAAACTAATTCAGGTAACCCATTTTGTTTTTACGTAACCAGCCATAACCATGTAAATGATGTCCTCAAATTCAGTGCGCGAACAAAAAATGGGTTACACAAAACAAAACATGCGAACTAAACTATCGCGCTTGCAATTTTCAGAAGCCTGTAGGGAAATTAATATTTTTATCTTAAAGTCTAACACTAATACGAGGAGGTGAATATATTGCATTCAATCATATCACTAAAACCTGCGTTTTTGTTAGTTTGATTAAACCACTAGAGCACATTGATTAATAAACCATCGGCTATTAGATAAGAAACATATGGCAATTAAATTGTGACACATGGTCTTCATGAAACATGAGGGGGTGGGAACTAGTTCAGTGGTACAGTGCTCGCCTGATGCGCGATCGATCTAAGATCGATCTCCGTTGGTGCACCCATTGGGCTATTTCTCATTCCAGCCAGTGCTCCACAGCTGGTGTAACAAAGGCCATGGTATGTACTATCCTGTCTGTGGGATGGTGCATATAAAAGATCCCTTACTGCTAATCGAACAGAGTAGCCCATGAAGTAGCAACAGCGGGTTTCCTCTCTCAATATCTGTATGGTCCTTAACCATATGTCCAATGCCATATAACCGTAAATAAAATGTGTTGAGTGCGTCGTTAAATAAAACATTTCTTTCTTTCCCTGTCAATTCAATTCAAATTATTTTTGTGCTTATATCCAATTTAGGTTCAAGCATGCTGTCATGGGCACATACCTCAGCTATCTGGGCTGTCTGTCCAGGACAGTGAGTTGGTTGTTAGTGGTTAGTGAGAGAGAAGAGGGTGTAGTGGTCTTACACATACACATTGAGTCGTTAAAACTTGCTCTGGGTGGGAGCAGGTACTACGCTGTGAACCCAGTACCTACCAGCCTTGTGTCTGATGGCTTAACCACGACACCACCAAGCCCATCAAACTGCATCTGAATGCAAAATAACACCTAATCCTACAGACATAATGAAGGGGGGTAAACGTAAAGCTGAGATACACAGAAAAGTCAATACCAAATCTGTTTATGCGTGAAGTCAATCATGACTCTGCATTGAGAAGTTAATACCACAAATCACAGAACCCCCTTGTATTCCAGGTTCTGTCCTACAGGCATGTACAGGTACAGTTATTTTGAAAGAAAGACCCCCCCCCCCCCCCCCCACACACACACACACCTCCAGTTATCACTGAGTCACTCAAATGAAAAAAAAATATTTGTAGTTGATCACTACATAAAATGTGATATGAATCATATGAATGTTGACAAGACTGAAAAAAGTTTCATCTTTAGATATATGGATGACAGAAATCCATCTTTAGATAGATGGATGACAGAAATCCATCTTTAGATAGATGGATGACAGAAATCCATCATTAGATATATGGATGGCAGAAATACAACTTTAGATAGATGGACGGCAGAAATCCAACTTTAGATAGATGGGTGACAGAAATCCACCTTTAGATAGATGGATGACAGAAATCCTACTTTAGATAGATGGATGACAGAAATCCACCTTTAGATAGATGGATGACAGAAATCCACCTTTAGATAGATGGGTGACAGAAATCCACCTTTAGATAGATGGATGACAGAAATCCATCTTTAGATAGATGGGTGACAGAAATCCATCTTTAGATAGATGGAATGAATGAATGAATGAAATCCAACTTTAGATAGATGGACGACAGAAATCCACCTTTAGATAGATGGGTGACAGAAATCCACCTTTAGATAGATGGGTGACAGAAATCCAACTTTAGATAGATGGGTGACAGAAATCCACCTTTAGATAGATGGGTGACAGAAATCCACCTTTAGACAGATGGACGACAGAAATCCAACTTTAGATAGATGGATGACAGAAATCCACCTTTAGATAGATGGGTGACAGAAATCCACCTTTAGATAGATGGGTGACAGAAATCCAACTTTAGATAGATGGGTGACAGAAATCCACCTTTAGATAGATGGGCGACAGAAATCCACCTTTAGACAGATGGATGACAGAAATCCATCTTTAGATAGATGGATGACAGAAATCCATCTTTAGACAGATGGATGGCAGAAATCGACCTTTAGATAGATGCATGACAGAAATCCATCTTTAGATAGATTGACGACAGACATCCATCTTTAGATAGATGCATGACAGAAATCCACCTTTAGATACATGTAGATGGATGACAGAAATCCATCTTTAGATAGATGGGTGACAGAAATCCACCTTTAGACAGATGGATGACAGAAATCCATCTTTAGATAGATGGGTGATAGAAATCCATCTTTAGATAGATGGATGACAGAAATCCATCTTTAGATAGATGGAATGAATGAATGAATGAATGAATGTTTAACGACACCCCAGCACAAAAATACACATCGGCTATTGGGCATCACAAATGTTAAGTATATAAAAATATTATTAGATACATGGATGACAGAAATCCAAGTTTAGATAGATGGGTGACAGAAATCCAACTTTAGATAGATGGATGACAGAAATCCATCTTTAGATAGATGGATGACAGAAATCCATCTTTAGATAGATGAATGACAGAAATCCATCTTTAGATAGATGGAATGAATGAATGAAATCCATCTTTGAATGAATGAATGAATGAATGTTTAACGACACCCCAGCACAAAAATACACATCGGCTATTGGGCATCACAAATGGTAAACTTGTATATGAAAATATTATTAGATAGATGGATGACAGAAAACAACTTTAGATAGATGGGTGACAGAAATCCAACTTTATATAGATGGATGACAGAAATCCAACTTTAGACAGATGGATGACAGAAATCCAACTTTAGATAGATGGATGACAGAAATCCAACTTTAGATAGATGCTAAAACAGCTTGTTCTGAGCGTGCACATAAAACCCTAAGTCATGTCAAGTAAAGATGGATCTGAAAGTATATATGCTATATTGGAAGTGACCTACATTGTGTACATGTATGTTCTACATGTACATACAGGAAAGAAAGCAAATTTGTGTATGTATCAACCACACAGATTTGATAGGAAACCCGCTGTCGCCACATAGGCTACTCTTTTACGACAGGCAGCAAGGGATCTTTTATTTGCGCTTCCCACAGGCAGGATAGCACAAACCATGGCCTTTGTTGAACCAGTTATGGATCACTGGTCGGTGCAAGTGGTTTACACCTACCCATTTAGCCTTGCGGAGCACTCACTCAGGTTTGGAGTCGGTATCTGGATTAAAAATCCCATGCCTCGACTGGGATCCGAACCCAGTACTTACCAGCCTCTAGACCGATGGCTAACCACGACGCCACCGAGGCCGGTCCCAAAACAATAATGTTCATGCATATGTATATACAACGAAACATTATATTTTCTTAGTTGCATTAGTTCACTTATAACAGAGATGCAGAAAGTACTTGCCCACTTGCCAAATGCGAGTAAAACAATACAACTACTACTAGTCCGACGGGCGATCTGGTTTTGTTAATCAAGGTTTTGGGGGTGTGTGTGGGGGGGGGGGGTGTGTGTGTGTCTTTTTTTATTTCGTTTGCTATGTGATGTTGATCACTTGGCCAACCAAGTTATTAAAAAAAAAAATTGTCAAATTTATATCTATCATTTGAAGGAAGGAAATGTTTTATTTAACGACACACTCAACACATTTTTATTTCTTTTATTTACGGTTATATGGCGTCAGACTTGATTACGACTATCATTTGAAATGTATATTATAATATTGTTAAACAATAATATTTTGATCTATGGGCTGGTGGACTAGTAGAAATACTGGCGGGTTAGTACATTTTAGTTGGTTCTGGTCCAGAGGGCTAGTGAAATATTTTCCATTTCTAAACCTCTGTAACAAATACAATATATTTGAATGAATATCACAGAAAAATCCCATACACATACATGGTAGTAGTAATTTCTGATTAGCCAGTGAATGTACACAAAGTGTTTACATTACAAATGTGAAGAACTATCCCCAAAAATAAAATAAAATAAATAAATATAGGAAGATAATAATCAAAACCTTTCAATAATCAACTTAATAAGTCAGTTTCCAAGTATAATAATATGGCATTATTTGTACACTAAAACTTTCTACAAAAATACAATACATACCAACACTCTTATGATGTAGGTCTAGAGTACACACAGAGAAAATACCCATCACTGAGTAAAACGTCTGCTTACCTCAGTTATTGATAGATGATTAAAAGCCCCTTTCAACATGCTCTGTGTCCACATTAGCAATAGGCCACCTCAACCCACAGTATAATCCCACATAGCCTAGATGTTGACCCAGATAAAATAAAAAGAACAACAGTGGTGAAGATTGACAGAACAACAAAAAGTGAGATATATTACTGACCTATATCATCACCAATCTGAACCCCTGCCAGCTGGGGTATGACTGAAACACACTGAGACAGATACTCCCCTCACCGACAGTTCTTTCATGTTGGCAGAAAACAATCGCGGGGCTGTTAAAGAGCAGTGAAAAACGGGTCTTCTCCCACTTTTTGTGTGTAATTAGGTTTCAAGTCTGGAGCATGTTGTCCACAGCTGACTCATAACAGCCTTGCTGGTTGGTTATATCTGGGGGAAAAATCAATGAAACCATGCCGCCCATAATAAAAACTAAAAATCTGACATGTACATCAAAAGCAGATATGATTATGTCTGCAGATAATACAATAAAGTGTGAAAAATGCAGAGATTTATTAGTAATTGAAGTTTTAAAGATTAAATTTTTCTCAGAACTTTTGTTTTTATTATAAAGAAAGAAAGAAAGAAAGAAAGAAAGAAATATTTTATTTAATGATACATTTAACACATTGTAATTATGGTTATATGGCATCATACATATGGTTGCCATGTATTTAGTTTATTAGCTTACATGTATATGAATTCAATATACATGTCTAAAAGAAAAAGAGAAGATACTGATGCCTAAAAATGTTATTTGCATGATAAATGATGAAAAGCTAATACTCAATTTGGATGGGCAGCTAACTGTGTACATGTAAGTGTCTGAATGGCAATACATGTACAATCAAGGTATGGAAATACATGTATAGAGGCTAATTTTATGGGTGGGGGGGTTCCTGATAAAAAAAATTCCAAAGAGTGCATGATGTATACAATCCATATTTTCATGAATTACAAAGCAATGAATTAAAAAAAATTTTTTTACACACATTGTGAGTGGTAATCAAAAACATTGCATTTAAATACCACCATGAAATGGTCTATTATATGTATCATTCCTAATTTTCAATAAAAATATATTTTCATTGTAACTTAAACTTCTGTGAAAATATTACTTTTACAGTGAAAATATGGGTTTTCACCAAACATCACTTTTATGGTTTCTATAGATCTACATTTGATGGCTGTATAAGTAATAATTATATACACATACATACTTGTCTTTACTGAGTACAACACTGCGTAAACTACCAAGCTTGAATACCCCCACATAACTCACTAAGAACAGGACACAAAAAAGGTTGGATCTAACTTGCAGCCAGTCAGAATGGGGTCTTGGCACCATATACATATATACTCTTCAAAAGAAGAAACGCAAAACCACATTGTCGTAACATTTGGAGAATTGATTTAATTATTGAATGGTGAGTCCGATAATTACCAAATGTTGCAGGATTGTTCACAATTCACTCTAGTCCATTGTGAGTAAGTGATAGGACACACCACCAAGGTCAAGGTCATCTGGAGTCAATACCGGGTGTGGCCTCCGCGTGTGTTGACAACTGCCTGGCACCGCCTGCCCATTGAAGCAACCAGAGTACGGATGACGTCCCGGGGGATGGTGGCCCACTCGGCCTGCAAGGCTGCTGCCAGCTAGGGCAGGGTCTGGGGCTGTCGGAGGCGTCGGTCCAACTCGTCCCATAGATGCTCAATTGGGTTCAAATCCGGTGATATCGATGGCCAAGGAAGGACATTAATGTTGTTGTTCTGTAGGAAAGCCGTTGTGAGACGTGCTGTGTGAGGCCTGGCGTTGTCATGTTGGAACACTGCGTTGGCGTTGGCCATAACTGGAAAGATGTGTGGCCGGAGGATCTGGTCACTGTAGCCCTGTGCATTCAGGTTGCCCTGCACGTGGACCAGGTCAGTTCTGCCAGTGTGTGAGATGGCTGCCCACACCATGACACTACCCCCGCCAAATCTGTCCACTTCCTGCACGCAGTTTGCCGCATAACGTTCACCACGACGCCTATACACGCGACATCTTCCATCATGACGTCGGAGCAGAAATCGGGACTCGTCACTGAACCACACCTGTCTCCATCGCAGTTGAGGCCATTGTCGATGAATCTGGCACCACTGCAGTTGGAGTCGACGGTGTTGTGGTGTTAAGATGACACCTCGAACTGGACGTCTGGCACGAATTCCTACCTCACGTAGGCGGTTCCGTACGGTCTGGTCGGATATCCTGCGCAAACCTGGTATTGCTGCGGCTGTGGAGGTGGCAGTAGTCAATCGTTCCCGAAGGTGGCGTACCCGGATGTAGCGGTCCTGCCCGGGGGTAGTGACCCGTGGTCGACCGGATCTAGGGAGGTCACGTGTTGATCCATGTTGCTGGTAACGGTCCCACAGTCTGGAGATGGTGCTTGGGGACACATGGAATGCCCTGGCAACGGCCGTTCTGGATTCGCCTGCGTCTAGTCGGCCGATGGCATTGTTTCTCTGCGGTTCACTGAGATGTGGCATGTCCTGGATTGTCAACTGTCGGCCAGATACAGGGGCCAGGCAAGCGAACACCCTGCACTTTTATACTGTCGGTGTTCATGTTGCACGTGCAGACAACGCACGTGCAGTGGTGACATGGTTTGCACGTGGCTGCGTTTTTGCAAATATTCACGTTTTGAAACTTTATTTTACAGTAGCTGCGTTTTATCGAATGTAACCGTGGGAATGTGTTTGGGACATGCAATGACCTTATATTCACAAAGCATGAACCGGTAGGAAACATAAAATCGGAGTTATAACCCATTTGTACCCTTTTGCGTTTCTTTTTTTGAAGAGTATATATATATATAGATATCCCTCCCTCTGAGTGTGTGTGTGTGTGTGCATGTCATTTCTGAAATGTATGCTTTCATCCCAAAACTG
The DNA here is from genome assembly GCF_016097555.1 of Gigantopelta aegis. NCBI lineage: Eukaryota > Metazoa > Mollusca > Gastropoda > Neomphalida > Peltospiridae > Gigantopelta > Gigantopelta aegis. The sequence continues at coordinate 24,359,595 of NC_054707.1, forward strand.
TTCAAGCATGGCTGCCATGGGCACAAGTTCACAACCTCTGACTTTACCAAAGAGTTCTGTCCAAGACAGGTAACTCCAACTGCAAATTACAATTGTTTCAAAACAAGTCTATTACCAATACATAATTTAAAAGGTTTTAGACACGGATGCTGTTTGTTTATACAACCACGCAGCCATTCTACCTGGGTGGTGCCACCAGTACAAACATAAATTCAACTGAATCTGGCAAAGCAGCTGTGAGAAAAATAAAAATAGTCACTTCCAGCACAAATTGGCTTGATTAAGGTACACAAACAAAGGTAAGCTGCTAAATGTAGAACTAACAGAGCTAATGCCTTGTCCACACAACAAAAGGAACCGTCATCCTCGGTAATACTGATAATACCGTCTTTACCACTGCCATCCTCGGTAATACTGATAATACCGTCTTTACCACCTTTCAGCATCACACTCCAGAAAATGTGCTCACCCAAAATACCACATCATCTCCAGACACGAGTTACCGCCAATGACCAACATTATACAGCCTAATTAACCTAAAGCAAAATAGCAATTGATGTAACCTAAATGACTTGTAAAGTTTTGTTTTTCTAAATTTGTTCTTGTTTACATGTGTATGCTATATGTATTTTAAAAATTACAGGGGAAACAGGAGGGGAAAAACCCCTGCAAAATCCCTAAAAATTGAGCAGTACATGTAGGTTACAAAAACTAAAATATTTTTAGGGGCGACTAGTGAAAGTAGTGACAGAGAATTATACACATTGTATTTTTGTTTTTCTTCTGAACTCTACTATTTCAGCCAACCAGTGGTGTGTAAATTAAGTAAATTTAGTTGCATTAAAAAGAATTTCATTGTTAGGTACTGACAATAAAAGGGTGAAAGATGGGCCAACTCCAATAATCATTGCACAAAAATAGAGTTAATTTTTTTACACACTTAGAGAAAGTTTTAAAGTCACGTCACGTGGATGTCATAAGTAGGCGACTTCTGGTGATTTTTTGCCACCCATTTAATAAATGTTTGCCAGGTATAGAATTACAAACAATAAATACTTGCCGACTGAATGTTAATTTTTTTGTAGCATTTGTCCATGTTGAAAACCGTGTGATTATATATGGTGGAAAGTTAGTTAATATACATGTAGGTGTTAGTTAATATACATGTATAGAGGATTCATCACAAATGTTTTTTAATGTGGAAAATGTCAACCGAGTCTATGTTAACTAGACAAGATCGATATTTTACATATTAAAAAACATGATTAACGAATTCTATTTATCTTATAACACTTCTAAAATAACATTTTAATTTTATATTTAGTAAATCAATATTCTGAAGAAGGAAGGAAATGTTTTATTTAACAATGCACTCAACACATTTTATTTACAGTTATATGGCATTGGACATATAGTTAAGGACCACACAGATATTGAGGGAGGAAACCTGCTGCTGCCACGCAACAGGCTACTCTTTCTGATTAGCAGCAAGGGATCTTTTATATGCACCATCCCATAGACAGGATAGCACATACCACGGCCTTTGATATACCAGTCGTGGTGCACTGGTTCAATGTTCTGAAGTCACCTCACTGCGATTAGCACAAATATACATGTAGTTTGACATCATATACTACAACGACATCTAAATCTTATTAAAACGTCATGCTCAAGTATACAGGTCTTGTTGGCTGTAAACAAATGACCAATTGACAGCAAAACATTATTAACTAAGTTAATAATGGTAAATATTAAATGGGATTATGACATGGATCTTATGGGTAAGTTATAGCATAAATGGTGTTATATTTTAAGATAAACCAATGAAATTGCATCATTCTTAGGTTTCAATATTAAATTGTTTAAAAAAAAGTAAAGATTGTTTTATTTAATGACGCCACTAGAGCACATTGATTTTTTATATTATCATCGGCTATTGGATGTCAAACATATGGTTATTCTGACAGTTTTTTTTAGAGGAAACCCGCTGTCGCCACATAGGCTACTCTTTTACATTAGGCAGCAAGGGACCTTTTATTTGCGCTTCCCACAGGCAGGATAGCACAAACCACGGCCTTTGTTGAACCAGTTATGGATCACTGGTCAGTGCAAGTGGTTTACACCTACCCATTGAGCCTTGCGGAGCACTCACTCAGGATTTGGAGTCGGTATCCGGATTAAAAATCCCATGCCTTGACTGGGATCCGAACTCAGTACCTACCAGCCTGTAGACCGATGGCCTAACCACGACGCCACCGAGGCCAGTTATTAAGTTGTTTAGGTAACATGACATTCATAGCAGGTGATAATAGTTGCCTATCATTTAATTTTCACCTGTTATTACAATTCTTAATGGCATCACTGTCAGATAATATAGCTCTCTACCATATATTAATAAATATTAATTACGCTAAACACTTTATAAATGCCATTGGACATTATGTTATTATGTTTTATGATTATAAATATTGATTATTGTCTTATGTCCATCTTGTTTAGGAGAGCACTTATATAGGCTCTGCCTGTTGTGCAATCCTTTTGATTCTTTTTTCTGATCAATACAATATCTAAAAAAAAAAAAGATAATGTAGTGTGTTTAGTAAGAGTTGTTTCCCTTTTAGGACCCCTTGAAAAAGTTAAGTTTGTGCACAGTGTTTAATGACACCACTTGAACAGGTTTTCACAGGTTGCTATTCTATTGTCCATTTAATCTGAGCTATATGAAACACTGCACCCCTTGTCTGACAAACCGTCTTCCATAAGGTTCTAACGGTTATAGGACAGATAAAGGATAACCATGGCTAACAAACTGAGAATTAGAGTGAATCTGATATCATTCAACACCAGGCATGTGTATGATCAATGAACTGGCAATGCTTTTATAGTTTTCTACCAAATGAAAGATATCTAAAAACAGTATACAAAGATATACCTGTACATATAATGTGCGCATATCATACTGAATTTCTGACTTTAGTGTATTCTCAATAAACTATTAACAATAAACTGGTTTATAACTAAGAGGAATGAAAAGGACAGGAATATTTGTTTAATGACACCTCAGCACATTGTAAATGACAGATACTTACAATATACTTTATTGATACAAAGATAGAGAGGAAACCTGCTTTTGCCAAATATATATGTAGACTACTCCAGACAATTTGTTTTATAATGCACTTTCTCCAATAAACTCAGGAGCCTAGCTTCCATACACACAGGTACGCAGCTACATACCACCTGAGATTACAAATATATTTTTTTTAAATTAAAATATATGATGTAAATGCATAGTTAATAGCATTTTATTCCATCGCCGAAAAAGTCTGCGTTCCACCTGAAAATCCCAAGCTAGGCCCCTAAAACTGGACAGTACATGCACATACAGGTACCATGATCTTTGATATACCAGTCAAGAGGCATTACATGGTAGGATGAGAAAAATCTAAGTCCAAAAAGGGTGATCAATCTTGCAACTCATTGCATGCACCTCATGTGAGCACTCTGCTGACTGAAGTCCAAACCAAATTGTTAACAACTACAATAAATTACTCTCCTACCTTTAATTACCGTTACATTTCCCCCAAATTTTGTCCAGACACAAGTTGTGAAAAAAACATTACAGTAACAGATATTCCACATATGAGACTGTAACGATGTCACCAGTATCGACTTCGCTGAGATAGCATAGGTCAAAATACATGCAGTTTTCTGCTGTCTGCCATTTTTTTTTTTTTATGGAATACTCTTCAAGAGGGGTGAAAGCCTCCAAAGTATGTGACATAATTAATATAAAATCAATGATCTCTAGTGGTACCATTAAAAAAAATAATAATAAAAAATTAAAATTAAAAAGACGTCACAACGTTTGCTTTTATATCATAACATGTTATGACATTGTTAGATTAATTCATATCCTTTCACCCCTCTTGGAGAATATTCCATAAAAAGTCTAAATGGCAGCCGGCACAAATTATATGCTTTTTGCCATATGCGATCTCAGCAAAGTCGATATAGGTAATACAGTTATCATCTAGTATGTGGAATCTGTGTCATTGTAATGGTTTTTTCAAGATTTCTGTCTGCATGGACAAAATGTGGGTAAAATCTAACGAAAAATAAAGGTAGGAGAGCAATTTTTCGTAGTTGTTAACATTTTGGTTCGGACTGTAAGCTAAAACATCTTTAAAAGAACTGTATGAGATATGGCCAAGGTTTTAGATGCACCAAAATACTCATGCCCAAATTAAGTACAAACATCCTGACCTCAAAATATTTCACCTGAAAACCACTGAAATGTTGAAATTTCGAAACACAAATGCAAATTATTTAAATGTAATTAAATTACATTTAAATAATTTGCATTTGTGTTTCGAAATTTCGACAACTCTCCGTCAGCTGTTGAAGACATTACTGTGATACAAAAGACCTCACTGTGCCCAGCAGGACAGACAAAAACCTATTGTGCCCAAATTAGTCAGATCTAAATCTCTGAAGGCTAATGATTAAGACATGTATGTGCATGCCTAGCCAGAAGCTACATGTAAGTCCAAGACCTACACGTGTATCATCAATAGTTCTACAACCTGTACAGTAGTAAACTTGTACTATTTAAATCTCTGGGGTCTTCAGAGGTTTGGTAATACAGCTACCGGTACTAATGAGAACACTGCAAAGCTCGCTTTTGGACAGAAAATAATTTGAGGACAGTAATAAAAATGAAAGAGTCCATAAGTGGCCCAACTAGATGGTTATAGATGTGAAATGTTAAAATTGACATTTTATGTATTTATTTTGTAAAATTTTAAACAGCAGTTCTTTTAATATAATCTATCTAAAAATTCTAAAAATATATCCATTAATTTCCTAGATGTTAGGGTAAGACATTTTACCCTGCATACCCTCTGGCAGAAACCGTGTGTCAAGACTTTACATGGAAGAGAAGAATAGGGTTTCCAGAACACACACATTCATGATTTTGTTTCGCCACAGGTCAAGGAAGCTTCTCACCAAATTTATACACAAATAGTCTAGTAGTTGTGAAGAAATTGGAGTTTAAATGCATTTTATTTATAATATATATAACAAAATGTTTGTTAAAGTTTAGAAAAATATTGATTATAACATTTCTGAAAGTATCTATAGAGAAGCTTCTTAAAAACTGCTTTAATTTTCTCCTCAGGCTCCTGGTGGTTTGGTTTGTTGGAAGGGGTAAAATGGCCAAATTCATGAAGTTTCTTCATGTGCCAAGGATGCTTGAAACAAAATTTGGTTGGAATTAATAACGTAGTTTGAAATGGGTTTTTTTCAATTTGGCTTAATTTTTCCCTTTTGAACCCTATGGATGATGGAAGGGGTGTTTGTCAAATATAGAGTATTGTTTTCCAAATATATCACTATACAATAGTCTTTGAGAAATGGTGGGGAATGATGTCGATTATCATTGACTAGAAACATAGGGGATAAAACACTGGACTCTTTGACACTTATACAAACCAGTGATTTTGTCGGTACTAATTATGACATCATCACAATTTGGCAAACATATACACAATGATGTCACATATTTTAAAGAGTCTGCATTTATGCCGCTCAGTTTTTATTGTTAAATTTGAAATAAAAAGTTATTATTATACGATTCATTAGATGTTCTGAACAGAATAAATAGAACTTCGGGTTTTAAATGTGTTTTATCACTGAACAATAAAGGGACATACCCTAGTTTTTAAACACTAAGGCATATTTTTGACTATAAGAGCCGTTTTAGATAACTGAAATCATACTTTGCATAGATTTTATTGTTTAGATTATTCATTTCCATACATTCGAAGTGTTTTTGGTCATCCTGGTGTTTTTAATATGACAAAATATATTTCTCATATTTTTAAAAACGCACGTGCATCTGAGAAATAACAGTTATGGGAGTTGAGTTTTAGTCTATTTTTAGAGGCTACAACGTATTTCACCATTACAAAATAACAGCCATGTTTCACTCAATTGTAACTTTATCCAGATGTGTTCCAGGTTTGTAGATTAACTAAACTTAGTGTTAATTTTCGCATGTTGAAACTAGGGTCTGTCCCTTTAATAAACATCTGGCACTCGCCAAATTCACCTATTGCGAAATTTGAAAGCAGTTGGCGAATTTTATTTAATTTGGTGAAATAATTTCTTGTAATAATTGACATTAAAAAAAAAAAAAAATTGTTTGATTTCTGCAATTTTTTAAAATTCAATAGATAATTGGGCAAAATATTTTGCTCACTCAGAGTTAGCCCTGGATTTAGCAATACTCAGAACAGTATGTAAAATAGTTTACATCATTTCTATATACAGAATGAATGGATATAGAAAATAAAAGCTTTTCGAGTTCTACAAAAATAGCTGAAATAGAATACTAGTAAATAGAATAACACTCGGAACAATTTATAAAATAATAACTGTTAACTCATTTACTATCCACTATATATGCACTGTACTTACCTACTTTTAAGATCAAGCATCTAGGATACACCTGCTTGTACGTTGGACATGAATGTATGAAAATGTATGTACACATCCACACCCTATACCGTCTTCAAAAGAAAACGACATCCACAGAACTCGGGCAACCACCAGTCGATTCCTTCGAATGTTGACTACGACGATCCTCAGTCCACATTCAAAAACAGCTCTGGAAATAAAAGTATCATTGATGACATAACACAACTGTGATCCACATAACTCTCCAAGATAAAGATGGTAAGTAGCCAAAGGGAAGCTGCACCCAGCACCATATGGTAAGCTCAAGTCCAATGAACGGAAGGCAATGTTTTAAAGATGACCTTGGAAGTGTGTGACTATGGTGACATTCTACACAAACATTCGACATTTAACCGCTTGTGGTTATTTACACAGTTATGCTTGCTCAAGAGGTGTTCTCATTTGGACAATAGCACAAACATGCAGTTATATCATGTCACAGGATGTGCGGGATATTAATTGTGGGTAACTACATGTACATTGTACAGGTACATTTATAATTCCAGGTTAATATATATACATGTACAGTGTATATCTTTAACATAAGACATGGCACACAATTTTAAATGTTCAGTCATTAGCTGACTTACCAAGCTGTTAATTTTACAGACTAAAATTAAGTACAGATCTACACAGTCTTGGGTTAGTACAATTATGCATAAATTTCAACTTCAAGTGAAAAGAAATTTAAGTCTCAACTTATAAGAAATTGACCAGACTCATTTCAGTGTGAGCCTTGATAATCCAAAGTGCTATATTTTTATTTAATCTACTGACCATGGATCTGATGGATTTAAAAATTCACCGCCCATGCGTGAAATAATTTTTTTTTTTTTTTTTTACGTATCCAATAATTTTAACCATTAATAAAATCAAAATCAAAATCAAAAGGGAACATTTTGTTTTCAAAATATTGATTAGCAATATTTCTAGTCAACTGAAAATTTATTAGCAACTACTGTTTAATGTTGCAAAATTGTGTAGCGATCTCTGAAACTTGCATAGCAAATCGTGACATGATACTGGACAAAATGTTCCCTGATCAATACATAAAAGAAAATAAGTTTTTCGTTGTAATATTGACATATACTTGCTAGTTTACAAGTTGAAAACAATTAAAACACGTACAAAATATTCAACAGTTTAAGGTTAAGACGTTACTTGTGCATGTACCTACTACATGTATATATGTATATGTTCAATAAAAACAGCTCTCAAAATAAGCTGTAGTCAGTGTAATCAATTAGTAGTAATTTTAATAGTAGGTTACATGGTATTTCTTAGTCATAACCAATTCAGTTACTACTCTAGTTTTGAAATTCCAATAAGAAGGTAAAATAGATTGCTGATCAGAATGGATTGTATTAAACACCAGATGGATGGATCAATGCGTTTGGATGTTTAATATAGGACACATTTAATTCCCATGTGATGATATCCTGCCAGATGTTCATGTAATGCAATTATTTGAATCAAAATGGAAGGAAGGAAGGAAATGTTTTATTTAACGATGCACTCAACACATTTTACTTATGGTTATATGGCGTCAGTTAAGGACCACACAGATATTGAGAGATGAGACCCGCTATTGCCACTTCATGGGTTACTCTTTTCGATTAGCTGCAAGGGATCTTTTATAAGCACCATCCCACAGATAGGATAGCATATACCACGGCCTTTGATATATCAGTTGTCAGGACTCGTGCTGTCGGTAGCCAAATTAGCCATTGGCTAATTTAAAAAAAACCCAGAAGGCTAATAAAATTTGCAAGTGGCTAAAATTCTGTCTTCTAATGTGAACAAATGGTTACATAATCTATCTGACACCTCAAACATAATAATAATACCAAATATTTAATTAGCGCAATAGCGATCTCGCGACCGGTAACGAGAAACACTTTACAGTGTCATCCAGAATACAGTGTAGGCTCAATGATGTTTGCTTATTTTAATAATCACGGTTATTAATTTTAACAGCATGCATTCAACATGTATGACTGTCATGGTGCACTGGTTGGAATGAGAAATAGCCCATTGAGCTCACCAACAGGGATTGATCCTAGACCGACCGCACATCAAGCGAGTGCATTACCACTGGGCTACGTTTCACCTCTGAATTAAAATAGTATAAAAAAAAAAAAATCAGCACCCTAAGGTTAAGAAATATGATAAACATAACTGGAAACATTTCATGCAATTATCTGTTACAGTAAGTGCCATCATCTAAGAAAATGGTCAAAACCATGCATCGATCGCAAACAGAAAAACTTGGTCACAAACGAAGCATCAGTTATGGGGAAAATAACAACACATAACCAATAAAGGCTAAAACAATGACTATACATTTACTAAAAGTAAATAGCGAAGTATATAATTACTAAATTTAGTATTTTGACTGTTATTTAGTTAATTACACATATGGCCTTTTTTATTGTTATAGCATTATAATCATGTTAAATACATATTGATGAAAGTCTGCAGCAACCCAAAAGCCTTTTAAAAGAATACTTTTAAGTGGAACTAATAATATCTGCACGTATTGGAAATCCCTACTTTTCTATACAGATCTGTTTTTTAATTGGGGGCATGGTTACTTATTTATCCAAACAATAGGCAGGCCTCTGAGAACTGAAAATCTGCGATATCCTGGGGATAACAAAATTTAATTTTGGATACCAGACTTCAATAATCCAGTATCCCACCAGCATACCATATAATGTTGTTCTTTTTTTAATCCTGCGTTTTAATTTTTCGCTGAAACAATGAAAGTCGTCATTTACTGGTGAAGTTAAGTTAACAGTGTCGTCCAAGTTTGTTAAAATGTTATTTATGAATTTCATTTAAGTGGAATACTAAATTCTCAGGTGGGATACCAGATTTTGAAATGTTAGTAACCAACTGCAAGCCTGGAAATAAGTGTCCGGTCACGGTCATTGTCCGGTACGTATTTGTGATTTGTCACGATTTGACAGTCGCGTATTTAATATTAGCGGTCATCTTGTCCGGCACAAAAACTGCTATTTTTATTTTGTCTTAGCCGATTTCTCTATATTTTGAGAAAAAAAAGAGAGGCATATTTTGAATATTTTCCGACTAGTGTGCACGTGCACGAAGCTTACATTAGTTTTTATGGTAACTAAATACAAACGAGAAGGCATTTACGTTTTCCACGAGAAAAAAACAACACACAAATTGTTTTTGTCTATTAATAGACACCCTAATAACCTCACCTCGGCGAATCATTGGTTCAATGGTTGACACACACGGCGTGATAATTATAAGCGTCTTTTAGCACTAAAGTTACCTTTAAAATTAACTGACAATTAATTGATTCCGATTATAATTATTTAATGGAATGTTATTGTACCTCTAAAACGGAACGGTCACACATCGGTCATTATTAATATTATTTTGGGGGAAGAGACACCTCAACCGATTACTACAGTTTATGGTGTCTATTAATAGAGCGGGACCGCGTGCACACCAAAAACCCCACTGGAACGCTACGCATTTCTGCTCAACTATGCACAACGAATAGATCTGCACGCAAACATATTTAAATACAAGGAAGAAAACACCCAAACGTACTACTAAAAAAATTTATAACTTTTATTTCCTTGACGAATTGGCAGAAATCGCGTCTCGCGAAATATGTCTGCTGCACTTACGCTGCTTATACGGAACGCGGGTCCGATCAGAAAATCGTTAATCGGCAAATGTGTTCCGAGTGACCCGAATAGCCGACAGCACGAACTTTTAGCAAGTACAAGTAGTAGTACGTGTGATACTAATGTCGGTAGCGAAACATCAGATTCATCCCCACAAATTACCAGCATTACAAAGAAGCAGGTTAGAACTCTACGATCAACAACGTTGCAAAAATGGATAAATGACGACTTGGTAAAAACTAATGCATCCGTTTGGTTAAAACACGAAACAAATTCTAAAGGTGAGGTGACCGTAATGAGGTGTGTCGTCTGCACACATTTTGAGAAAGAGATACGGTGTAGTAGAGATTTCACTGACGTTTGGATAAGAGGGTCTACAAACATGCGCTTATCAAATGCTAGAGACCATTCTTCAACAAACTACCATAAACATGCATACAAACTTTACGTCAAGGACATGAACGCTAGGGGTGAAATGTGTTGAACATCTTCACAATGTATTTGAACCAGACCCCCCAACAACAAACGCTTGGTGACAGCTTTTGTAGTATGACTAAAGTACAAGAACTTCAACAAATAACCTTTTTTGAAATAGCCATATTTTATTGCCAAAAAAGAGCTCCCATTCTCTGTGTATGAAGATTTGATTAAACTGGAAACTTACCATGGTGTAGATATAGGTGATCAAGCTTACAACTAACCGTAAACAATGTGCAGAATTTGTGGACATTCATGGACAGTTTATAGCATCAAAGCTGCATGATGATCTTTCAAAAGCCAAATTCTATAGTGTTTTAACAGATGGGAGCACAGACAAGTCTGTTACAGAAAAGGAAGTTGTATATGTACTGTATTTTGATCCTTATTCTAAAAATGATGAAATTGAAGGAAGCTTCATTTTACCTAAAAGATGTCAAAAAGGGAGATGCACCTGGAATACTTGGTGCAATTGAGGGAGAGTTTTCACTCACTGGGAATGCCAAGTGACCTTTATTCAAAGATGATGGTGCATCAGTCAAACATGGTAATAAAAGTGGAGTAAAAGCACTTCTGGAACAAAAAGCACCATGGCTAATATATACATGGTGTGTGGCTCAAAAAAGAATTGGCCCTGAAAGATGCCTTAAAAATACTACCGTATTTCAAAAGGTGGAACAATATGCTGCTGAGGTTGTATTACCTTTACCATAAATCTCCCAAAAAAAAAAACTACGGAACTGAAAACTTTGCACAATTTAGTCAAAGATACATTTGAATTTGAAAGAGGGCTCTCTGAAACCAAAAACGTGCTTGTGGTACAAGGTGGATTCTTTTCAAGTTGTCAGCACTGCGGATGGTCCTGGATAAATATGGTGTTTACATGCAACATCTACAGCACTTAGCTGGTGACAAAAAATGAAAGATCATAAAAAGATATGTGGTTATAAAAGTCTAGTCGCAGCATTTTTGTATGTTGCATTCTTTTATTGATGTCCTGAACCCAGCAGCTATATTGTCCAAAAGCATTTCAAGAAGATGTTATTGACAGTGTTGGAGTTCTACATAATATTAAGTGTTCTGAAGAATCTCTTGATCAAGCTAGGTCTTTTTGGGAATTCTTTAAATTTCTGTTTGGAAAGTTACAAAAGACTGATTCAGTGGTACACTTTATCAGGGGATAGAATTCACTAAAACAAGTTTTCTGAAAGGCCACTGAAGATGTACAAATCAGCAAAGAATCACCACCCTTATAATGCTGTACACTGTGCCCTTCCAGACTTAAAGGGTGCCAGCAGTATACAGCTGAATAATGTTGCCACTATATTAAAACACGAACACTGGAAATCAAATGTTGATGTGGCAGTGTAGACTTTACGGATGTCAATGTTTTACTGAACTGATAACAAACTTTCAGCCTTATTGCTGAAACAAGATTTTCTCCAGATAAGCTAGAGGATATGGCACGACATGGTCAAGTACACACTGTCGACTTTTACAGCCACATAAAAGTTGGTTACAAAAAAACCTGGAAAATTAACTGCTCTAAGTCCACAAAAAGTGGAAGAATATACTGACTTTCAGATTGAACTTTTGTTTTCTGTACCAATTATGTAATGCAAATTTTGAGAGAATGTTTTTCTCGCTTAAAAAGAACAAAATCATAGCAGGTGTTCTTTATAAAGGACAGGTTAACAATATCCTACGAATGTTGTTTAAGCATTTGATGTAAGCCCTTGTAGTTCATCTGTGGAACCAGGTGAAACACCAAATCCTGAAAAAAAAACTTTTCGACCCCCAAAAGTAAATATACCAGAACTAGAAACGAAAAAGAAAGGAGATTAGTGGATCTGATTCGGAGTTGGTGACACAAGTGAATATGATAATGAAAAAAATGTATTCTGTCAAGTAGTGACAGTCAACATTGTGAAGGTTTTCCTGCCTGCCCAATGAACGATATCATAAACTAGAAACTAGAAACCGAAATCGGATACAAGTCAAAGTTAATGCTGACAACATTGTTTCTTATCTGATTCTGACAACATGCTGTGCTTAAGATTTGAAGGTTTCTTACCAAAGTGATATTGGCTCCGACCATATGTAATTTATCAGTCATACTATAATTTCATGCATATATTATATTACAGGATTAATAGATAAATAACATTCTACCAACTTTGTAATAATTGCTTTCGATGTCGTTTACACACTGGCATGCAATTTGGTGACAGGTACATTTTAATTTGTGACAGGCACAAACTGACTGATATAGGACAGCTTGACAGGCACGGTCCAAATAATTATTTCCAGGCCTGCAACTGGGATACTGCCCAAATGTTCACTGACATGACACATTTCCTTTTGGTGTAACCCTTTATATCCAAGTAAAAGGTGCTTCAAATCCTGTGCGAACAAAAAAAATAGGTCACACAAAATTAAATTTGCACAAGCAACACAGGAACGAAACGATCGAAAGATCATTCTTGTAATTTTCAGAGGCCTGAATAGGGTTCTAATTTTCTGTAAGGTTTACCCTAGTTGAGTGTTGTAATAACAGCATAAAATAACATATTATAGTTAGACAAACTTAAAGTGCTGTTCCAGATGTATGGTGTATTGGACTATATCAATCAACATATTATATATGATTTGAAAATTAAAAAATAAATTATTAAAACATTATATACCGGTATATTTTCCATTTAAAAATATTACTCTGAAAAACAGAACCAGCTGAATTTGTTTCGGGAATTTCCGTAAGATTTGATCCATGATTTCATGAATGGAACTCCTTTCGATAGTCAGCGCCATTGTTAATTGCTTCTTTTGTGTTTATTATGGTTAAAACGGCGTGTTGTTGGCGGCTGTAGTAATGCAAAAGCCGATAAATTTAGTCTTCACGCATTTCCAAGTAATGTTGCTGTGAGAAAGCTGTGTGGGAATTTGATTAAAACAACGTGGAAAGACTGGGCAGGAAGAAAATGCTGGAGACCGTTGCGACAGCACACACTTTAGTTTCGATTCGTCCAAACTGGCTTGTCGGCCTAAGCGAGATATGGGAATACCATGTGTTATGGCTTTTAAAAAAAGATGCCGTACCAACAATTTTTCTGCAACACAAAACAAATGACAATAAGCCGACACCATCCACATTGAAACGACCTCGGGGTGCATATTGTCAACGTCCCAAACTGCGTTATGCTTCCAACTCCGACCAGTTTGTTTTCTCATACACGGTTCGTGCAATCAACCAGATTAGATTTGTTGTCGTTTGCATCTCGTTCATTTGTGAGGTTTTTCTTTACAGTTCGAGAACATTTTCATTAACAATAAAGTTCAGACAAGTAAGTATCTAAAGCCTAGTCCGTCCCATCCTACAAAAATGTTTGTTTGTTTTTTTGTAAATAATAAAAAAAAAAAAAAATAGAAGCTATTTTTGTATGCAACTTAGAAAACAATTGGCTCAGAAATAAATAACTTGTAAATTCCATAGTATGAAAAAAGGTGTTCCCTGTGAGACAGACTATAAATACATTACATTAATTTTACTATATACCTTCCCACAGAGAACACCTTTTTCATACTATGAAATGTACTATAAGTTATTCATTTTTGAGCCGACTGTTTTCACAACTGCACACAAAAAAATTGTTTTTTTTTTTTTTTCAAAACACTTTTTTTTTTTTTACGTCAAATCAAACTGAAATTATTCACAAAAAAACATCTTTATAGAGGGATGGGTCGGACTAAAAGTCGTTTTTGTTTATTTCATAAAATTACCTATATCGGGTCCACTCGACTCGTAGAATTCAAGTGTTATTTATAATCTTTTCTGCTACATCACAAGTACTAGAACATACAATGTAGCAAAATAATTCGCACGAAAATCTAAAGAACAAAACAAGAATAAAAGTTGTAAATTAGTGGTAAGCTGTGTCCACGACCATTTTCATCGTCATCTGTCAGGCCGTTGGTTCTTCGGAAGATGTTCCAGGTCCAAACTGATACGGCATTATTTGTTGTGTTGCACAAATATTAGTCCAGTCGTCATTACTACACTATTCATCATCGAAAGAAGAATCACATTCATGATAATTGAGCTTGGCAGTCGCTATCGGTCCCATTTTCACTTGCGCTGAAGTCATCTCATGGTAGGTTTCTGTGAAGCGAGTTCCCTTCATGACGTCACGGGTATTTACAGGCAAATGTTTTTACTGAGAATTTTACTCGGTCGTTTCCGGCAGTGTTCTACGGGAGTGATGTTTTAATACTTTTATGGGGCATTTTCATAATTATTGATTTACATATCGGTGTAAAATATTATTGCAATGAATTAAGAAGGCATTTAATTGTGGAATTTGAAATTTTAGTGTATGGTCTGGAAAAGCACTTTAAGAAATTTTAACAATTATTTACATGGTCTTAACTGATTGATGACATAATAAACATAAAATAATAATTATAGTAATAAAATAAAATAAATAATGTAAACTAAATAAAAATAATTAAGGAAATATAAAATAAATACATGATCTGCTAGTTTCAAGACAAACACTAAACTGTTTTCAACCCACTACCCCAACCCCAGTTATTTTAGCTTGATTTGTGTTAACTGATGCTGAAAATCGAAGCGTCTTAAAAACTATTTCTGGGGAGTCCTGAATAATGGTTTCTTCTATGAAGATAGTTTGTTTAAACTTTATTGGTTATGAAAATGCTTCTGAACTGTAAAGAATAACCTCCAAATGAATGACAAGTAGACGGCAACAAACTAAATTGTGCACAAAAAAAAGAAAAGAAAAAACGTCACGGAATTTCAATCATAACGGAATTAGGGGCATTGACGAATAACAATTGTATTCTCATCGTTTTTGTCATTACCCGCAACGAAATTTGACGCATTGATGGTAGTACTTGCAATCCCTAGACTTACTCTTAGGTAACTTTGTTAAAACTGTCAGGTTTGTTCAATGTCTTAATCAGTATTGGCACTCTCAAAATCAAAACAACTCACATCTCAGTGCAGCGTCTTCCGTCATTGTTGGTCAAGTATTTCCTCCTTTTAAATTTTGGAGATCCGTACATAAAATACCGTAGGTGGTTTTGGTGATGGTGATTTTTTGTTTTTTGTTTGTTTTGTTTTGTTGTTGTTTTTGTTGTTGTTGTTTTGGCGTTTTGTTGTTTTGGTTTGTTGCTGGTTTGGGGTCTTGTTGTTTTGTTTCGTTTTGTTAGATTTGTTGTTGTTTTGATTTGTTTCGTTTTGGGGGTTTTTAATAGGTTTTTTTTTTCTACCCTACTGTTTACGCGCGCCTCTCATGGAAATACTACTGTATTGTTAACACGTTAGAGGTGTCTGTTTAAGACAAACAAATCCAAA